>NW_020229368.1:0-90000 GCF_003227725.1 Camponotus floridanus
ATCGACGTCGACTCCATCGACGGGGAGGAGACCCGTGAACCCGCCGAGGATGACAACATTTCCGTCACCAGCTCGGTGGCGGAAAACATGGTTGCGGAGCAGCAAGCGGAGGCGCGTGAACGCCTAAAAGAAGAGGAAGCCGCGCGTCGTAAGAAGGAGGAAGAGAGGGAGAGGAGAGCGGCAGAGGCGCTCAAGCCGGATCCCCCAATCAAATCCGCGAGGTGGCGGAAACTCCTCGAACAAGAGGAGGAAGTGGAGGACACCCTCCAACAGGAGCCGACGGAAGTGATCGCGGCGCAACTACTGGAGCACTCCGCCATCCTTTTTAAGGTGGCGGACTGCTCCAATAGGATGAAAGGAACGCTCGTCAAGCAGGTGAAGGACAGCGTCGCACTGCTTCGAGCTGCCACGTCTGTAATGACGAGGAGGATTCGCGAAGGCGAGAAAACGGAACTCAAAGAGTTCCGAGAGGAGCTCTACAAACTCCGAGAGGAGAACAGGGAGCTGAGGAGGGAAATAAAGCGCATGAAGAACGCTCCTCCTCCTCCCCCTTCAGCCTCTCGCCATTCCTCGACGAGAGAGTCGAGTGAGAGGAAGAGGAGACGGATCATCAACTCGGAAGAGGAGATGGACACTGGATCTCCTCCCCGTCTCCAAACGAGAGATCCTGAGGTTGAACCCACCTCCCTCCCATCTAGGAAGGAAAAGACAGAGGGGGTCATTGATCTGGGGGAAAAAGAGTTTCCCCCGCTGAGGAAGAAAGGCCCCGTCAGACAGACGGGGCCACCGCTCAAGGGGGTGCCTCGCCCATTGGAGGCGTTTCCCCCCGGTATGCCCGAGGAGGCAAGGGCAGAATTTAACAAATTAATGGACCAGAAGGATGCAGTCTTGGCACTTCTGGACCCCATTATGACACAGATGGAGACGCTGAGGCTCTCCAGGACTAAGCCTGTGTCAGTTAAAACCACCCCAGTCCCGTCCCTCCCTCCCCCCGTCATTGGGAAAGAGGCTAAAGCCTCCAACCCTCAAGGGGTGAAAGGGCGGGACCAGAACAGGGCTGTCTCCGTAATGCCCTCCGAAAAGACGGAGGGAACAAGCGGAGGTAGCAAGAAAAAGAAGAAAGGGAAGGCGGGCGGAGGACAAGATCCACCCGCAACCGGAACACGGGCGACTCCAGGAGAAAAAGAAGGAGCTTCCTCCTCCAAATCCCAAGGGAGTCAGCGGGGCCCGGCCGGAGGACAAACGAAGTCCTCCGCTACCACAAGAGGGGAGAGACCTCTACCCGTTAAAACGGGAAAAAGCCTCGCTCTCACACAGTCCACTCCTCCGCCTCCCCCGTCAACGGGAGAAAAGGAGGAGTGGACAAAGGTGGTCGGGCGAAAAACCCGCAAGGCCACCAAGGCGGAAGGCAATCGTGCCGCTGCGCCTAAAACAGCGGCGTCCGGGACTTCTCCCCCGCCTGGTGGGGGAAAGAAGAAAGGACGTCCCCCGAACGGCCGCGGTGGTCCTGTCGTGTTCACCCGGCGCGCTCAAGGAGACATTGAGACTGGCAATGGACAAGATAGACCTTGCCAGTCTCAACATTGACGGCTTGGAAGCCAGAAAGGCCGTCACGGGTGCCCAACTATTCGAGGTTGGGGGCCCGGACAACAAGGTCAAGGCGGATGCCCTGGCTGCCAAGATGCGTGAGGTCCTCGCGGATAAGGAGGGGGTGAGGATTTCCCGCCCCTGTCCTACGGCGGAGTTACGCATCCGCGACCTCACCGAGGACATCGAGGAGGAGGACGTGCTGCGCGCAGTGGCCTCTGCCGGTGAATGTGATCCCATCCTGGTCAAGGTGGGACTTGTTAAATCCACCGGCAGAGGTCTTAGCACCGTTTGGGTGCGCTGCCCACTTGCCGCAGCCAATAGGCTAGTTGCAAAAAGGCTGCGGATAGGGTGGGTAAACACCCGAGTGAAAGCGCTGGAGAAAAGGCCACTCCAGTGCTTCCGTTGTATGGAGAAGGGCCACGTAAAGGCCCAATGCTGCGGCGACAAAGACCGCAGCAAAGATTGTTACAGGTGCGGGGGCCCTGGACACATAGCCCGGGAGTGCACGCTACAAGTGCACTGCCCGGTGTGTGCCGACATGGGCAGGCCGGCGGACCACAGAGCCGGCTCCCGCATCTGTAAAGCGCCCAAGAAAAAGAAGAAGGGGGAAGCTGCTATACAGCCCCCTAGAACAAGCAGGGCACCGGGAAGGCGAACTCCTCCAAGAAGGAGAAGAAGAAGAAACCTCCCGTCCCTCTTCAAAAAGAGGACAAGCGGGAGGAGGCACCTCCACTCCCCTCTACGTCAAACGAGGAGATGATGGAGGTGGGGAGCCTCTGGAACAGAGGATTCCCAGGAGGAGGCAGGGCAAAACGCCCGAGGAAGTCCCCCCACCGAGTGACGGTGAGGGGGACAATCAGATGGAGGCAGAGTCGGAGGAACTTGACCGCCAAACTTAGATATGGCGGTCAAGGTTAAGTTCCTCCAGGCCAACCTTAACCACGCCAGTCAGGCGCAGAATCTATTCTTTCAAAGCCTGGCTGAGCGTGGTATCGGGTTGGCCATTGTCGTCGAACCCTACAAAGTCCCAATGAAAGCCACTTGGCTGGGGGACAATAGGGGTTCGGCGCCGCAACGAACGATTCCCCCCCTCTCCAGCTGATTGGAAGAGGGGACGGATTTGTGGCGGCTAAGTGGGGGCCCACTATAGCAGTTAGCTGCTATGCCCCCCCGAGTTGGAGTCGTGCCCAATTTGACTCGTTCCTTGAGCGGCTGGAGGATGTTGTAAGAGACATCCCCCCTGCTAGCCCGCTCATAATAGCCGGAGACTTTAACGCAAAGTCTCCGGCATGGGGCGAGTCGAGGCAGGACGTCAGGGGAGTTACCCTGGTGAGATGGGTGAATTCGCTCGGCCTACACATCTTAAATGTAGGCCGGGCGAGCACATGTATCAGGCCCCAAGGGGAGTCGATCGTAGACTTAACGATCGGCTCCGATGGGGCCAAGAGATTGATACGGGGATGGCGCGTGGTGGGTGATTCGAGGGGGGAAACCCTCTCGGATCACCAGTATATTGAGTACGCACTAGATACCACGCGTCATCAGGTACAACACCCACCTCAAAGGGGGGGCACCCAAGTGGGCCCTCACGAAGTTGGACCCCGAACGGCTAGAGGAGGCCCTTATGGCCGTCAGCTGGGGTCTACCGGAGGGAGATGGAGACATTCTCCGGGAAGCGGAGTGGCTGCGCGGGACGATGCGTCAAGTTTGCGACGCTGCCATGCCCCGCGTAGCCGCGCCCCGCCCGCGTCGGGCCGTCTATTGGTGGACGGAGGAGATAGCGCAACTCAGGCGCTCCTCCGTCCAGGCCCGACGAGCCCTCTCCCGTTTCCCCCGAGGGAGAGACGAGGAGAGACGTGAAGAGGCCTTGGCCGCCTACAGGGCAGCAAGACGCGCCCTGAGCGCCGCCATCAGGAGATCCAGGGCCAGTTGTTGGAACGAACTACTACTGTCCCTCAACACAGACCCATGGGGGCGTCCTTATAAGATTATACTTAACAAGTATAGAAATTGGGCACCCCCGGTGACGGAGTCGCTGGACTCACCCGTCCTCCAGAATGTCGTGGACACCCTCTTCCCAATCGGGGCAGAGGGGTCCACACTCAACTGGGGTCCCGGTATAGAGGGGCCCCATGAGCTTACGGAGGACGAGGAAATATCCAACGACGAACTCCGGCGCGCCGTCAAACGGGTGAAGTCAGGGAAGGCCCCTGGCCCGGACGGCGTGCCCGGAAAGATATAGGTCTGGACCCTGGATTACCTGGGAGAGCGTCTGAGGCACTTATTTAACAAGTGTCTCAGACAGGGCGCTTTCCCCCAGCAGTGGAAGCAGGCCAAGCTGGTCCTGCTTCCCAAGGAGGGCAAGGAGGCAGGCACCCCGTCGGCATATAGACCGATATGCCTGCTGGACGAGGTCGGCAAAATCTTTGAGCGAATCATCGCTGACCGACTCGTCCAGCATATGTCCCGGGAGGGGGATCTCCACGAGGAGCAGTATGGCTTCCGTGAGGGACGATCTATGGTAGACGCAGTAAAACGCGTCAGGTCCCTCATGGAGGCCGCAGTGACGGAGGGTAGGATGACAATGGCGGTGTCGTTAGACATCGCAAACGCCTTTAACACCCTGCCCTGGGACACCGTCGGGGACGCTCTGATGGAGCGAAGAGTCCCCAAATACCTCGTGGACATCATACGCCAATACTTCCGGGACAGTCATCTGGAGTTCGTCACGAAGGACGGACTCCAGAGCCGACGGGGAATTCGGTGCGGAGTTCCACAGGGGTCGGTACTTGGCCCCCTATTGTGGAACCTCGCGTATAACCGGATACTTTGCCTTCCTCTCCCCCGCGGCTGCCACGCCATCTGTTATGCAAATGACACACTAGTGGTGGCCGTGGGGGACGGCTGGGGGGATATGGCGGCCAAGGCCGAAACGGCGGTGGCAGCCGTGGTACGTGGAATAATCGGTATGGGTCTCAAGGTGGCGGCCAAAAAGACACAGGCGCTATACTTTTATAGCAGAGCCTCAGGTCGACCACCGGAGACCCATATCCGGGTTGGAGACACCTCGATCCTGGTAGGAGATCGG
Source organism: Camponotus floridanus (assembly GCF_003227725.1). Lineage (NCBI taxonomy): Eukaryota > Metazoa > Arthropoda > Insecta > Hymenoptera > Formicidae > Camponotus > Camponotus floridanus. Next base: position 4,679 of record NW_020229368.1, read on the forward strand.
CTAAAATACCTCGGTCTCCTACTGGATGGTCAATGGAAGTTTGGGCATCACTTTGATGCCCTTACCCCCAAGGTGGAGCACTTTGCCAAGGCACTTGGCAGGCTCCTGCCAAACCTTGGAGGTCCGGACGGTCGGGTTCGCCGCATCTACATGGGCACCGTTAATTCGGTGGCCCTTTACGGATGTCCCGTATGGGCGGCGAACCTCGCTGCCATGCGACGCGCAAAGGATAATTTCCGGCGCGTACAACGAAGCATGGCAGCGAAAGTAACGAGGGCTTACCGCACGGTGTCCGGTGCGGCGGCCATGATCCTGGCAGAATGGCCTCCCCTGGAGTTCCTCGCAAACATGTACGCTGAAATCTATCAGCGCGAGCGGGAACTCCGGGAGGGGACGGGCAGAGCACTGCCAGCCAAGGTCAAGAAGATCGTCCGGCTCCAAGCCCGGCAGTCCATGATCGAGAGGTGGGACGCCCACCTCTCGGATCCCGCAACTGCGGGTGCTAGGACTGTCGGGGCCGTCCGGCCCTGTCTAGTCGAGTGGCTGGACAGGGCCCAGGGAGAGGTATCATTTAGGATGACACAGGTGCTCACCGGGCATGGCTGCTTTGGTGAGTACCTGTGTCGTATAGGCAAGGAGAGCACCACGGCTTGCCACCACTGCGGGGAAGGAAGAGACACGGCGCAGCACACGTTGGCGGATTGCCCGGCGTGCGATACGCTGCGCCGTGATCTCTGTAATGAGGTCGGCCAGGACCTCTCGCTGCCGATACTCATCGTTAAGATGTTAGGCAGCGAGAGGCCGTGGAAGACGGTCGCCTCCTTCTGTGAGCAAGTCATGCTGCAGAAGGAGGCGGCCGAACGAGTCCGCCGCCAGGAGGCGGCGGAGGCAGAGGCTGCGGTGGCTGCTGCCGTCGTAGCGACCGATAGCGAGGAGGAGGAGGATAGAGGAGACCCGACGGACGCGGAGACCGGAAACGAGACATCGTCCTCCCGCTCCGTCGCCTCTCCCGTTATAAGGAGGCTTAGGCCTCGTCACCCCCGCGGGGGAGGGACACAGCAGTCTTCTCCTCCACAAAGGAGAAGATGACCATAATGGGGGCGAACAACCAGACCGGGGACTAAGTCCCCAACTAATGGGTTCGCCCCCAATAAGATCCCTCCCCCACATATGCGGGATAAACGGGATGGCGAGGAGATGGGCTGTTAGCCCTCTTTTTGCGGCCGCTGAACGCGGCAGCGATATATATTTAAGGAGGCCTCCTTTATAAAGCCGCAAGGTGCGGCAGATAGCAGCTGGGGAGCAAGTTCCCCAGCTGGAGAATAGACACCCGCCGCTAACGCGGCGGCTGTCTTTCTCCCTCGGGACCGGAGCGTCACAGGCGGGGGCCTGTGGCGCTCTAAGTACGGTCCCCGAGGAAGGTGGATGGACTGCGTGGCCCCGTCTGTCCACACAGAGGAAGGAGGGGAGAGTAATAACAGCTCTCCCCAGGATGGAGACCCGGCGACTAAATACACACGTCGCCGGGTCGTAAGCGCGGAGGGGATCCACAGCTGGGGATTCTGAAGTATTGCAAGCGCGAGTCCCAGGTCCCCACCTGCCCCTCCATAGCGCGGAAGGCCACCGCAGGAGTTTTAGCGGGTAAACCGGTCGGCTAACACTTAGCGCGACCAGAAATTCCGCATAACCACCACTCTTCCCCCGAGGGTGATAGTATGCATAAAGCATTTCTCCTGCGTTACCAAAAAAAAAAAAAAAAATGGGTCCCTTCCGACGGACGCCACCTTGACGTGGTGGAAGGGCTTAAGGGGTTCCGGTCGTCCGGGGCGGTTCAGTTAGCCATAGGCTGCTGTTCCGGCCTGGGCGGGCGGAGCCCTACTAAGAGCGTCCATTGCACTTCCCTCCCCGGAAGGAGAGGAAGAGGGGATTCCGCTCTCCTCGGGCACTTTGGCCTAATGCGGATAGGGGAAGGAAAACCCTGACTCCAAACCCGGTACAGTGGGGCCGTGACGGGTGGGAGAACACCCAACCCATTCTTTTTTCCTTACCTATCCTATATCTCCCTATCTCCCATCCTTTTTCCTTGTCCCATTGTCCATAGAATCTCCCTCTACTTTTCTTCGAGGTGGCGCCTGCTATCAAATAGCCTAGAGGAGACAACCTCGATAAAAAAACAATTCTTGGATGGAATGAGTCCTAAAAAGGATGGATCATTATTGGCCCAGGGGTGCTTGGAGCCCCAGGGTCCGGCGGGTGTGGGGGGGTGTCGTTCCGGCCCATCCCCCGTCGTCATCGGACGACGGGCTACCCTCGGTGTCACGGGTGGGCACCGAGGGGGCATTGACGACTACCCCGAAAAAGGAGGAGGAGATCAGGCGGATCGCGTCGGGCTTGAACACTTTGCTGGGCAAGTCCAAAGGGTGGTCCAACTTCATCGGTCGAGAGGTAAAGAAGGTCACCGATGGAAGGAAGGTCTCCCTGAATTGTCAGGGAGATTTCGTGCCCCTCTTGATTAGCCAGGCTAAAGCCCTGCTGGCATATTTTAAGGGGGCAGTTGAATGGATGGAAAAAGCGAAGGAACATCTGCATGCGCCTGGGGTGTGTGTGAGCACCCAAACGACGGTGGTGGAACGCTAGGAAGTGTCCACGGATCCCATGCCAACGCGGGTGCGGGGTCGGTGGACGCAGACGGACGTCCAAGCGGTGGAGCAAAATAGCTCCTCCATAGCGGAGAGAAGCGGGGGCAGCCCAGCTTTACCAGTCAGCGCTGCCCCCCAGACGTGTCGGCGGCGGAGAGGTTCGGCCGATGGGATCCCAGGGAGTACGCTCAGGGGGTCTGGTCCGGCTGGCCTCTCCTACGCCGACGCCGTGAAGGCGAGCGCCCGGGCGCCCGGAATTAAGATCCGGGCACCGGGAATTGGGATGGTGCGCGTGGCACGAGATGATGACGGGGACCTCCTGGTTGAGGTCCTCGGCATCATCGACACGGTAACGACCCCTCCCCGGAGGGGTGACTCTGGTTGGGAGTCATCCCCCTCCGAGGGGGAGGGGAGGTCCTCCCCTGAGGGAGAAAAAAGGAGGAGAAGGCGGGTGTGGCGCCGCGTCGGTCGCCCCTCGGCGGTTCTACCGGGGGGGTGGGCCGGCCCGGTGCTACTCCTACCTCGAGGCTGGGCATATTGCTGCCCAATGCCCATCGGGTGGGGAGAGCGACAGGGGGGTGCGCTGCTACAAGAACGGCGCACCTTCCAACAAAATGGCGCGGCGTCGCGCGGGGGGCCCGAGATGTCCGCTTTGTGCGGATCTTGGGCTCCCTGCGGGGCACATCCTGGGGTGGAGGGGTGTAAGCCCCCGCCCTTGGGAACTGAGAGGAGGAGGCGCGAGGGGGCAGCCCCGCTGAGCCCGGGTGCGGGCCGGGGGCTCCCCCCCGTCCAAAACGGTAGGGAAGGAGGGCCAGAGTTGCAGCCCTCCGGATTCCCCGCCGGAAGGCTGGGATCCGGGGGGGCGTGGCGATGGCCTCGGTGATAGGGCCGGGTTCCCTCCTGGGCCGTCGCGGACCTTCGGGTCCGGGCGGTCCGGGGGGAACACTGGTCCTGGGGCGGGGACGGTGGCACCCGCTAAATAGCGGGAGTCATAGTCCCCTCCCCATGGGGGATCGTTGGGGGGAGGACTAGTAGCCCACGGGCGAATGTCCTCTTCCCTGGCGACCCCCCCGAGGTAGGAGGGATAACGGCGGAGGACTTCTGTTCTCCGCTTGAACCTCGAGGAGGGTCCCCGGGTCGAATGCCGAATCCACTACCCCACGGGGGGGTGGAGGGAGCACCGACCTGGGAACCGGGGGGTCGCAGGAGTGTGAGTGCGGGTGACACTCGCACCCCATTGCACTGCGACCCCAGGGACGAGCAGCGATGCGTGGTGGTCCCGCATCGCTGCTAAACATTCGGCAGGGAGTCCTCCCTCCCCCACGGGGGACGGAGGACTCGTGCGGGGGCATACTCTGGTTGAATGCTAAAGCGACCCTAGAGTCTGCCCAAATTACCGCGTCGGAAGGACTGCCATGGAGTTTTAGCCGGTAAGAGCATAACCGTCTCTCACCCCGGGGGGACGGGTATCCGTGAGGATTTCTCCACGTAAAAAAAAAAAAAAGGTTAGGTTGTGACCGGACAGAGTAAAGCGATACTAAAGATTTGATACGATCTATGAGGTTTAGATCCTACCTTATACGGTCGCCAGTCTATTTCTCCTCCAATAGACAAGGAATGTGTCCACGAACCAAGAGATACCCTTAGAAATCCCCGGTTGAGAGACCCTGATGTCGGGATCCGCCACTTGAGAACCACTGCCTAATTAACAGCAACCCCTGCGACGTATATCCTTTGTTGTGTGCACGCGTCGAACTATCCTTTGTTCGAGCGCGCGGCTGAGGCAACTGCGTATTCCGACTTCGGTCGGCTTTGTGTAACCCAATATGGGTTCACGTTACACGCACGCACTCAAGCTACGCAACGGAATTTTCCGTTCGCGTCGCAGCTTTCACTACGCACTTTTTTCAGCTAATTTCTTAGCTGATTAATCCCTCGGATTCCTTTATTGCCACACGCGTCGCATATCACGTTTACATGCAAAGACGCTGTTTACACGCTAAGACCCGATGACCTTTATTCTCTTTGTTTAAGATTTTCGCGATGCTTCAGATTAGCGACGCGCTTCCTGAGAAACGAACTTTCTTGCAGCCGAAAAACTACGCACACCGCGATTCTGAGAATTTGATAAAGAAAGAGCCTTTGTTTAGAACAAAGGAAAAACACTCCGCGCATTCGCGAGAATGAATAAACACTCGTGTTTTAATATTAAAATAAAATAAATTTAATTTAAAATTTATTAATTATTTATTAATAATAAAATAATTATTATTATGTTTACCTTGAGACACGCACGTATACGTAGTCTCAGGATCTGGTTTAACGTCGTACTCGTTGCACGACAGGCACTTAACAAATCGCACGTTAATTATTAAACGCGACAAGTACCGCGTTAACAATATCAATAAATACGTACATAAATTTTTACGTTAATATTTATAAGCGCGACTCGAATACTGAACTCTTTGTTCCATACGGTGAGAAACTCGACGGGCAAGAGCCAGCGCGCAAAGAGCCTTGAGCCTTGTCCGCTCTCGCTTATATACTGTCCCCACTCTTCGGGAGACCCGCCCATAGGCTCCGTCTACTGGCAAGTACACTGCTCTACACCGAGTGTACTTTTGCTCTTAAAAATAATAATTAATTAAAATTAACATAACGCACAAATGTTTCGCGTATATGTCCAAAATTAAATAAATAAAATTAAAATAAAAATTCTATCTTGCACTTTAGACGTGCACCTCCTGCACTCTAAGTACGAAGCGCTAAATAAATTAAAATAACGCTTCTCGCGTGACAACGTGACAGGTATAGACTCGCCCTGCCTAAATAATCTAAATAAATTAAATCTACATATATGCACCTCGCTGGTACATCTCCTGCACTTAAGGTGCAATTAGATTAAGTATAATATAAACCTACTTAAAAACTTCGCGAATCGCGCAGAAAACGCTAGGGATTCACTTCCCCGAGCATAAGGATACAAAATAAATAATAAAATTTATCTGCACCTCGCAAGTGCACCTTCTGCACTTAAAGTGCAGCAAACTAAAAATTGCTTAAAGTACACGCAGATCGCGTCAATCGGCCGGATAACTGTTTTCCGAGCCTCAAACAAATAAAATAAACATTTATAAATATTTGCACCTTACGAGTACACTTTGTGCACTTAAGGTGCAGCGAACTAAAAGTCACTTAAAATAAACGCTGATAACGTACGATAGCTAGGGTTATCTTCCCTAAGCCTCAGAAAATAAAATTAAACATTTTTTTAAGTGTACTTAAGTGAGTACACTTCGCGCACACAAAGTGCAACTGATCAAGAGTAACTAAAAGTTTGCGCTACGCGCGCGAAGCTTTGTGGTTATGCTTCTAGGAGCTTTCCCACTCGAAATAGACACTTTTTGATAAGTGCACTTTTTATGTGCACTTTCTGCACTTTCTGCACTTTTTGTCTAAATCGACTCTAAACATCGCGAAACGCGAAGATCCGGTGAGAATTCGTGTTTCCCGAGCCTCCGGAGCAAAATAAAAATTTCCGACCCTAAATAAAAAATAATCGAAAACTTGCGTGTTACGCATCCAAACTCATCAGGGGTCGGTCCCCGGTGGTCGGATGATTCAAATGATGAATTTACTAAAGTGCACTTTTTCAGGTGCACTTTGTGCACTTTCTTTATGCAATCATTATAATCGCATTCCGCACCTATAACTAGTCGTCGGCGACGCTTACAGACTAATTTCGGCGCAACTAAAACATTTGTCGCATCTTACAATGCGCGACATGTGCATCGCTTGCACTTCACCCAAAATAATGAATCGGAGCGTCTCTTTTCGACCTCCTACACCATCCGGTGTTAACGGAACGAAAAATAATAAGAAAATAAAATACCGGGCTTTGCACCCGACGCGTGCACCTTCTGCACTTTGTGCACGTGGAGCACTAAATAAATCAAAATATTAATAACTTGACTCGGAGCGCATTCTAAATGTGTCCCGAGCACATAGCTTCAAAATAAATCAATTAAGATAATCTATAACAGAGAATCTAAAATTGAGCCTCTTGCACTTGTCGGGTGCACTTTCTGCACTCCGTGCTTATCGGACTTTAGAATGACAGAAATGTCTAAACTTGTCTCCCACGTGTCCGTGACGCTAATAGAGAGCCAAATAAAATAATATAATATAAATAAATAACATAAAACGAATCATATTAAATGATCTCGTTCGAGCGCGGTAATTAATCCTACGCTTATCTTATCGGCTAAACTAATTACTAGTTCATCTATATACATTATCTTAATACTAAGAGTCTGTACATTTTCACAGACAAATAACGATCTGTCTCTCCAGGACGGGCCTGGCTGAGGTTCGACTGGCTTCCTCGCGGCACGACGAAGTCGGTATAACGGCGCCCTCTTCCCGTCCGCATTGATTTGATATGTCACGGCCTCCGTGACCATTCTCACCGGTGATTCCCTCAGGACTGGCGACGGTGAATACTCGATGGCGATGGTCGGCAAACCTGCCGGTCGCAAGATTAGGTTAGGTTAGGTTAGGTTAGGTTAGGTTAGGTTGTGACCGGATCCAGTTCCGACAGCTCGCTTTAGAAAAGTGGAAGGAGAGGCTGACCCATGTAAGGGTCGGCCTTAGAGCTGTCGGAGCCATTCGCCCGGTCCTGGAGGACTGGGTGGATAGGCGGCCGAAAGGACTCCCTTTTAGGACGGTGCAGGTACTCACCGGGCATGGTTGCTTCGGTGAGTACCTGTATGAGAAGGCAAGGCGCGAGCCAACGGCAAAGTGCCACCATTGCGCGGAGGTAAGGGACACGGCGCAGCACACCCTTCAGGATTGTCCTGCTTGGGATGTGCAGCGCCGTGTCCTCCGCGCCGCGGTCGGAGACGACCTCTCGCTTCCGGCCATCGTCGAAAAGATGGTCGGGAGCGAGGACGCCTGGGACGCCATGGTCTCCTTTTGCGAGGAAGTTATATCGCAGAAGGAGGCCGCGGAGAGGGTGAGGGAAAATGATCCGGATGCTCACCCTATCCGCAGGAGGAAGGGGGGTGCACGGAGGAGGGCCTATGCCCTCCAGAATCCGTAGCGCTCCCAGCGGGGATTAATTACCCCGCACTTCCTCCAGTGGCGGGCCGAGGGAGACTTTTTCTCCTTCGGCTAGGGGCCGTGGGGGTCTTCTGCGCTTGGTGAACGCGGAAGTTCCCCCCGCGACAACACGCCCCTTCCCAGAAGGATGGTGAGATTGGGTAACCAGGTCTCACCATCATACCTGTATGGGGGTGGGGTGATTATCATCCCAGCCCCACTTTCTACAGAGGGACCCCTCCTCAACTGAAGAGGGGTCGTAGCACGACCAGGGAGGGTCGCGGTTGATTGCGCAAGCGTTCCCGCGGCCCTCCCGATTGCGTGCGAAGTGGTTACCATGGGGTTTTAGCGGGTAGTCGGGACAGATAGTTCCCGGAGTCCCGCATAACCCCCCCCCATTCACCTTGGGGGGGTATGCGTCAATGCATTTCCCCATGTAAAAAAAAAAAAAAAAAAAAGGTTGTGACCGGATCCTCTCTGTGGCGAGCCACCTTGACGTGGTGGAGAGGCTTAGGTCGCCCCCGGTCTCCGGGCCCATCGGGCCCTCCGCTTCGACACTTAGGTGTCGAGGGGGGTCCGGTGGGTCATTCGGGCCCCCACTTCGACACTTTCGTGTCGGGGGTCCCGGCGATCGGGGGCGGCTGACTAAGAGCTCGCATTGCACTTCCCTCCCCGAAAGGGGAGGAAGGGGGGTTACGCTCCCTCCGGGCACTCTGGCCTGATGCGCATAGAGGTAGGTGGCCCTGACTACAATCGCCCGGGTTGAGGATCCCGTTAAGGGTGGAAAAACACCCCAATTCTCTTGTATCCCCAGCTCATGTTCCTCATCCCCAGACATCCTTCTCTGCCTCTCTCACCCATCCCTACCCTTACCTCCTTTTCCTTTCCATGACCCTTGGAATCCCAACTCCTGGTGTGTGAATGTGTGAGTGCATGTATGCTTTTGTGGGGATGGTGATCCCTCCAAAACCATCCCAGAGAGGCGTACTCTGGTCAAAAAAACGCACCATAGATCGACCATGGATATGAACTCGGATAAAGAAAACGAACTTACGGTGTTAGAAGGTGTTCGGAGCCTTCAGTGCCGGCGTAGCGGGGATATTGTCCCGGTCACTGCTGCGTCGTTATCGGACTACGGGCCACCCGAAATGTGCTCCGCAGGCATAACGGGGGAAATGACGTCTGCGAGGATGACAGCGGATTCCTTGGGAAGTACTGCTGCTGATGAGGATGATCCCGAACCTGGAAAAGAAAAGAAGGATAAAATATCTGGTGATGAGGGGGCATCTGCGGGATCAATTATAGACTCATCGGAAGATATCGATGCCGGGGAAAGTACTGTACCTGGTGAACAAGATGAAGCGACTGGTGATGATAATGTAATTGAAATATCGTCTGCTGGCCCGCCGAATAATACTGCCGTGGAGGTTGTTTTTGTACCTGAAAAGAAAGGAGACAATATGTTAAACAGTGAGGACGAAGCTGATGGAGATGCCTATGTGTCATCCTTAGAAGACCCGCCAACTCCTATTACAGTGGTGAGGCCTGGCCCGTTGAGTCAGCGTGGGATCGTTTCGTGTCGGGTAAATCTCGAACGGTGGGGTCCTGATGCTGCCACGCCTTGTTCGAGCGGTGAGAAAAAGAAGATGCATTCTGGTCGATCAAATGTAGAAGTGGCTAAAGTATGCGATATGAGACCGAAGGATAGTGTTGCGAGTGCGCACTTACGAGAAAGTAAGCCAAGTACATCCAGAACTAAAAGAAAGGCGGCCGAATCGAGCTCCGAAGCGGAGCCTATGAGTGAGTCTGCGAGGAGTCCTAAGATATTAAGGCCTCGTGGTGTAAGGACATTTAGTAAGTGTTCTCGGCCCTTGAAGAAAAAGATGAAATCGTCCACGAGAAAAAATTCTGATACGGCGGATGAACAGCCATCAGATGGTCATCAGGGGCGGTCTCCACAGACAAGTCCGCCGGCTGATTCTGGCCCTCTGAGTGAAAAGAAAGGCAAGAAGATGGTCGGTAGAAAGCCTTTCCTAAATAAGGAAAAGGTCTCGAACCGGCTAGTCATAGAATTCGAAGAGGTATCTCAAGATTTTGAGGAATTAAGAGATCGGTCTACCCCTAGTCTTAGTGCAATGGCACAGAGATGGATAGATGAAATTGATTTTATTAAAAAGAAATGTAAAACGATGCAGGGTCCCTTAATGCGACGCATGGCCGAGAGAACCGATCGCACTCACAAACCTAGTACAATTGATGGCTGAGCGAGTACAGGATAACGGAGATATCAGTTATCTGAAAAAGCAAAATATTGAAATGTCATCTAAGGCTGATATTTATGAGAAGGAAGTAACTAGTCTAAAAGGCGAGGTAAAGGAACTTACTGAGCTTATAGGTGAGTTGCAACAGAGAGCTTTAGTTGCTGTAGAGGAGAAAGAGAAAGCTGAGGCCAGTCGGCGTTATCTGTTAAGAACGAAGCAAGATAGGGCAACCTCCCCAATGCCACAGATTAGGGAGTCCCCTCTTCGCAGGACGTATAACATCTGTAATAGGTGTAGAGAACACACTTATCGGGATAGGGATAGTCTAATCAAAGGTAGGAAAGATAAAGGAAGTACTTACCTGCATAGTGAAGAATCCATATTGCCTGGTCCGTCGATGCTGCCTGATGAGTGTGGAGACGTCTGAGGAGTTTGCTCTGCCGGAGTCCATCGATGAGCCTAGAAAAAGAAAAGAAGAATTAGAGAAAAATAGAAAGGGTACTTACCTGAGAAGAGAGGAGTTTCTGCAGCTGAGCCGGTCGTCGCGTGATGTCCGTCCTGGAACGCCGAGAGAGATGGTCTGCTGAAGTCCCGCGTTGAACCTGGAAAAGAAAAAGAAGAGTTAGTAAAAAAGATAACGGAAGAGGTAATGAGACAACTGCAATTTGCTGAAAATAAGAAGTTGCCGCCTCAAATAACGAAGATGGAAGACCAAATGAGCCCTCCTCTCCCTCAGCGTACGCCGAGGGTTAGAGTGAGGAGCAACATACAATTGGTTCCCCCTCGCGACAATGCTCCTATTTTACGGCCCCTGCAGACTCCAGATGCCCCTGGGAGCATCGGTATGTCTGGCGGGGAGGCCGGAGACACAAATGACGAATGGAGCGCTATGAAAGGTAGAGATAGGTAGAAATAGGTGGAGGGAGAGGCGAGAAAGAAAAGCTATTCCTCCACCGCCGCTATCCATCGACTCTCCGCTTGTTACTGACACTCCTGAATCCAGGGAGCGCGGTCCAACGCCTAAGGTTTCGGAGAAAGGTCGGCCCGCTGTAAATAAAAGAAATAAAGATGTAAATAGTAGAGATAAGAATGTAAATAGTGTAAATAATACTAATAGACACAATACAGGAAAACGAGAAGAAAAGAATACGCGTCGAAGAGTCCCTCGTAGTGCAGCTGTGGCAATTAGAGGTGTCGCTGAGGGATTCTCATACGCTGATGCTATACGCATAGCGAAAGAGAATATCTCGTTAAAGGACATGGGAATCAAGAACATAAGGATTAAGAAGGCGCAAGGAGGTGCACTACTTATTGAAGTCTCGGATCCTGATGGTGGTGAACAAGCCGAGAAGCTAAAGAGTGAATTGGTCAAAGTATTAGGAGAAACGGCATTCGTAACACGTCCAGTCCGGCAAGGTGATCTCAGAATAATTGGGATTGACGAGTCGGTGACACCTGAAGAGGTAGCTGCCACAATAGCCAGTGTAGGAGATTGTAAAATGGATGAAGTGGTAACTAGTCCCATAAGACCCATGAGCAATGAGTTGTATATGACCTGGGTCAGACTCCCTCTGGCGGTTGCTGTCAGGGTGGTCGGTCGAAGGAAGATCATGATTGGATGGGCCACTGCCAGGGTAGAACTCTTAGATGCAAAGCCAATGCAGTGCTGGAAATGCTGGGAGTTTGGGCATGTGCAGGCAAACTGCAGCTCCAATGCCGATCGACGCGGATCGTGTTTCCGTTGTGGGCAAGCGGGGCAGGTTGCAAGGAATTGCCATGCACAGCTGAAATGTGTGTTGTGTGCGACTGCGGGAAGGGATGCGCGACACCGTCTTGGAGCGGTGGGTTGTGGATCCCTTCCTAGTAAAGAGAGCCTGAGTCGGAGACAGGGTACGAGGGTTGGCTTGGACAAATAAATGCGCATTCTTCAATGCAATTTAAATCGAAGTCGGCCTGCGTACGACTTGCTTATGCAGCACATAAAGGAATGGAATGTCCAAGTGTGCCTAATTAGGCACTATAATAGTGTGCCTATTGCTGAGCCGCCATATAGTCTACAAGATGGCCCCGCGCTGTCCCAGTGTAAAAAGGGATTGGCTGCTGTCTGGTGGGATTGTCGCGCGAATATCGGGTCAATAAAGGTCAGGAAGAAGGGTGATGGCTTTGTTGTTGTGGGAGTTAAATCCATGGACATAATAAGCTGTTACCTATCTCCGAGTGACTCCGTACAGCGAATGATCCGGAGACTCGATGAAATGGCGGAGTTTCTTCGATCTACGGCTTCGGAAGCTATCATAGGCGGAGACTTCAATGCTGCTTCTACTTTATGGGGAGCTCGGGTTGCGAACACGAGAGGCGACCATGTCGAGATATGGGCGGCTGGCTTAGACCTAAGGATTTTAAATGTTGGTGATGTGTCCACATGTGTACGTCCGCAAGGGTCATCGATTGTAGATTTGACTTGGTGTACGTCGAGGCTCGCTGGTAGAGTAGCAGAGTGGTAATGGATACTGAGACCTTGTCGGATCACAATTATATTATGTTCGAATATGGTGAATCTCCAGTACTCCCTAGTCGAACACCACTAGGGTGGAATTCGAGAAAGATGGATTTGGACAGGTTTCAGGCCTCTTTGTCTTGGAGATGTGCAACATGTCACTTGTCGTTGGAAGACAACACAGCTGAGGAATTCGCGGATTGGATTGCCACAACAATGCGCGATGCGGCAGATTGCAGTACACCTAGATTGGTAAGACAACTGGTTAAAAGATCTGCATACTGGTGGTGTGACGACATCAAGAACTTACGATCGGAGGCTATTGCTAATAGACGCAGATGGCGTCGAGCTATTGGTAAGCTTGCGCGTGGCACTATAGATCAACTGGAAGTAGATAGATGTCAGCGTTCTTATCGGCTAGCAAAGAAGAAACTGCGGATAGCAATTGTTGCCGCAAAAGCCCGTGCATGGGGAGAGCTGCTTGGTCTTATTGATGAGGATCCTTGGGGCCTCCCGTACAAGTTGGTCTTGGGCCGACTGAGATTAGCAACTCCTGCGCTAACGGAAACTTTGGACCCACCAGTAGTACAGGCGTTAATCGATGGCCTTTTTCCAAATGGAATGGAAACTGATCCGCGTGCAATCTGGTCTGTCCCCTTCTGGGACGATCAATGTATAGTTGATGCTGCGGAGGTACATCGGGCTATCAAGGATAGTGCTCATAACTCGGCGCCGGGAGTGGATGGTATTCCCTTAAGTGTACTAAAATTGGCTCCCTTGGAGATGATAGAGAAAGTCGCGGAATGCTTTAGATCCGGCACTTTTCTGAGAAGATGGAAACGAGCTAGACTCGTGTTGATCCCAAAGGGGGTTGCTCCTGAGGGAGAATTACCCAAGGTAAGGCCAATTTGCCTACTTATGGATATTGCCAAATTGTTGGAGCGGATCATCGCTTATAGAATAAACGCCTGGATGGCGGAATCCGAGGACGCTGCCCTATCCGGAGATCAGTACGGCTTTGTAGCTGGCAAATCTACATGCGACGCCTTAATGAGGTTAAAAAGCACTGCGGAAATGGCTTTTCGAGAGGATGGTGTTGTTTTGGCCATCAGTCTCGATATTTAAAATGCCTTCAATTCGATTCCGTGGCCAATCATCAGAGAAGCGATGATAAGGAAGGAGTTTCCCGATTATTTGAAACGGATTATTGACGGATACCTGTATGAGAGATCCGTAGAATACACTACATCTGGTGGTATCCAGGTTAGGCCGGTGATGGCAGAGGTGCCCCAGGGCTCTGTCCTGGGCCCCCTGCTATGGAACATAGATTACGATCAGGTTCTCCGTAGCGAAGTTGAGTACGGTTGTGAAATTGTATGCTATGCCGATGATACGCTGATCTTGGCGACGGCGGATACAATTGATACGGCAGTTAGACGCGCTAATTTGCAGGTTGCGAGAACCCTAGACAGAATTGGCATTATTGGGATCAGAGTGGCCACCCGAAAAACGGAACAACAGACAAGGTGTTCTTTTTCTCCTCAATTCTTCTGCTAATATCTCGCAGGGCGGCTTCTGAGAGATCGATCTCCTTAATCATCCTGGTATCCATAATGATATCCAACTCTGAGTCGTCCTCCCCAGATCGAACATCTTTCTGCGAGCTACATCTTTCAACTTTATCAGTTATTGTCTCATCTTCACAATTCGGTGTAATGTCCCTTAGTACACTAAGCTCCGCGTCCATATCCTGCTCACGTGCGTCAAAAACCCTAAGTCGGTGGATTAAGTATGTTCTAGCCAGACACATTTGTTGGCCATAATCGTATAATTTCAAACATGCAATCGTAGCGCGTATTTTATTCCTTGACGCATGATTCCCTCTTCTCGAAAAGTCATTTTCTATCATATAAAGGTTATGTACCGCACGGCCAAAAATTTCTTCTGGTGTTTTTTGGTTACTGGCCATTGTGTGCATATATGCCTGTATATCCAGGATTCTGGCCATTTTGTCCCTAACACTCAATTGATGAGACTATTTCCAGGTATAAAAACAGCAATCGGAATACAAGTTATTCTAACCGGTTGGCCTACCATATGCCTTAATCATATGGGGGTCACCATGCAGCATCCCGCGCTGTACATTTTACCCCAAGAGGATTTTTACAGGCTCCGGTAGAATATAAGGCATCGGATCAATCTGAAGCTATTGCCAGATCGCCGAGCCATCCTAGAAAGCCCAGTCGCCTCTACTAAGTCCAAGTATATGGCAGCGAACTAACTATACCAGCCGATTATACAGGACAGGACACCTCAAACTATTTGGGGAAAGTCACTAGGGTCTAGTTAGTTTTTTTCCGGGACAGTCGTAAACCACAGTCAGGAACTCAATCCTTACCACGCAGCCGTCAAAGTTCGCACTTCCGGTATGCGGATTCAAGTACTTCGAACAATGACTGACATGATGGAACGGTCTACCCGTCAGAGTTCGCCTTCTGTCCTTCTTTTCACCCTACTTCCGATTCTATTGGCTATCATTCTCCCGGAATCAATCTGGTCACGATCAGGAATATAATGTAATCCAAGGAAAATAGAAAACAGGTCATCACAATGTCCTGTGTACCAGTAATGGTCCTGGGTCACCCTAGCTACACTATTATAGGTCTCCAAGGAGGAAATTCCCCAGATTATAAGTCCTCTATGGGAACTCACTAGGCCCGAAGATCAGTACTCACCAGAATCCACTGCCCCTCTGTCGGTGATCCCACTTCCCACTCCCAGTTCCAGGCTGTATGGATGGGTATCACCTTCCGCTAACAACACAGGATCCACTGTACATCCGTTACTGATCCCATTTCTAGTAGGCTGTACAAAGGAGTATCGCCTTTCAGTAATTATTCGTCCAATGCGCGTCCTTTAGAATCTGCCCAGGTCCACCGTGCCTCCATCGCAGATCCCAACCGGCAGTGCCAATCGAGGGGGCACTGCCCCCTAACTCCTATCCACCTAATGCGCATCCACAAAAAGCCGCCCACTCTCACTGCGCAGCCACTCAAGATCGCACTTCCGGTGTGTGGATTCTGTTGATTCAGGGAATAGTCAACACTGTAACATAGTTTTTTCGTCAAAATTCATCTTCCTTCTCTCTATTTACCCCCACTTCCGGTTTACTAGTCTGTCGAAATCAAATTGATCATAACCGGTAGTACGTTAGAGTTCGAAGAAATGATCGCCCATACTATAGATCCTCACTGGGGAAACTCCCTAGCCCCAGCAAATATCAGCGTCTAGTGAAATTTACTTAAGTCACGTTTATAAGTCGTAATATCCGTAACTTAAGGTTAAAAATGACTCTACAAGACTTGTGTGCTGGGCATTGACTGTATTCACTCTCGCGAACACCTGCCACTTTCACTCTCGCGTACACCTGTCACTTTCACTTCCTCTTGTTTCTATGTAATTGTCAGGTAAGGTCAGGCGAATCCAGCCGAACAGCCTATGTTTTTAGTCTGGCAATCTAAATTTACGTTTATATACTCGTACGTCCTATGTAATGTATCGCTCTTATAACTTATTAATATATATATATACAGGATTACACAGTGTCCTATGTACAGGCCATAATTCTGTACTATACTATGGGCTTTGTTGCATATACTATAGGTCCAACTAAGGAAATTCCCCAGACCGCAGATAAGCAATAAACTCAACTATGTCTCAGTAAAATCACTAGAGTCTCTAAGATAGTTAATCAACCAACCACCTATTGCTTTTGAGTTAACAATAACAGTGAAGTTGGTGTACATCCATCCGAATCACTGATCGACTATTGGATTCTTCAAGATTCAAGATTCCAGACTCGATGCAACCACTAGGTAAACCTGTTCCTTCGAGCCATAGCCGCTGGGCTCTCTATGTTTATATTTCAAGATCTTCGTTTTAATTTCAAATGCCACGTGGCAGTATCACTGGAGAAATGTCACTAGGCCCATCAACTTGATCTACACAAACTGTAGCTTCCCTAGGGATATTTTTCCGAACCAAGGATGTCAATATTCATATACACTATCGTATGATTTTACAAGTGAGGTTAGGTGTACAGCTATCCAGACAATCAACTAACAATAAGCATAGTTGATTTATCACAATATAGCATTCAAGGTTTCAATTGTTCATTAACTTCTGCTGGTCGACACCTCGGTGCATCGATGAGTCGATTTACACTTCAGATGCCACGTGGCAGTGCCACAAGGCAGATGTCTCTAGGCATCAACTTAATCTACACAAACTATACACAAGCTATAAATCCCCATGGGGATTTTCCACACACTGTCACTTTCTGTCTAAAAATGAGGTTATGTGAGCCCTCATTCAGGCAGAGAACTAACTATAGATTTTGTTGTTTTCCAGAGTTTCACCACCACTAGAAAATCTAAAAATAATCCACAAAATAATCTTGTCCCCTCGAATTACGCTCCCAAAGCTCCTAATTATTTTAAATATAATTAATATGCAAGGTTTCTACAGATTAGTAACTTTACAGGAACGATACATCGATACCTTGATGAGACAAGTCATACATCAAATGCCACGTGGCAGAGTCACAGGCAAATGTCACTAGGCACTTCTTTAAGAATATTTAATAAAATACAGCTAATAGGCATTAATTATATATCTTTATTATCAATAATCAATCACCGACTACTAAACAAGAGCAAGTTCACCACTTGGATCTCACATATCACAGATATTCGGAAGTATGAAATACCACGTCATCACCATGGGACGATGAAGCCGGGCTGCAATTATCCATCAATTCTTCACATCAGCAGCATCCTCCGGCACAGCCCACATAATATACACGTCACAAAGCTTCACTCTTTTAAGACATAGCCTCAAAAAAGCTCCCCGTGTCGCGAATAATCGAAAAACTCAGTTTTAAAAATTCCCGAACGCGCACCACCGACCGCGCACCAACCAATCTCAACCTAACCTAACCTAACCTAACCTTGAGACCGGCGGTATCTCCGGCCCCCGAGGGAGGCGATTCAACCAGGTCGTCGGTTTCAGGATCGCCGGTGCGAATGGTGACCGAGGTGGTCGCCTATCACACGGACCCGGAAGGGAACAAGGTCCCGGTGCTGCGACTTAAGAGGGCGACGCGCGAAGACGACGGCGCTCGACCGGGCTGCTCCAGCTGGAAGTAGCATCTGCAACAGAGAAAGACTTTGTAAATAAAAGTGTGTATATCTGTATATAGACTATAGTTCCTAGTTTATTTCCCGAATGTACGACGCTGTTGCGATCGCACAGCGGTGCGAGATACTTTATGTCACGTTATCCGCGAGAACTTAGTTTCTCGATTCTCGAGTCGCGGACTGCGATCCCGACTATAGCAACGTCGATCGTTTATTTTCTTTTTCGCCCCGGGAGAACCGCGGAGCGTGTAGACGCCAGACCGGCGTTCGTTTTGTTTTATTTCTATTTAGTTATTCCGTCCGTATATCGAGACCGGACTTGGCGGGAAATCCGTTACGGGTCGCGTAGAGGACTTTCTCGCGTTATTATTTTTAATTTCGATTTTCGTTTCCCGAGCGAATAACGCGCTCGGACTCGGCGGGAAATTCATTTCGGCGTGTACGAGGATGATTTCCGCGATAATATTTTTGATTTTGATTTTTTCGTTGCCGACGGAATATCGGTTCCGGACCCGGCGGGAAATCCATTTCGGGGTAAATGGAGACGGCTCCCGCGATATTCTTTCTTATTTTCGTTTTTCACTTTCCGAGCTCGTATCCGACTCGGACTTGGCGCAAAATCCGTCTCGACGCGTGCTGAGGCCGATTTTGAGAAAAAATTCTCACTTCCGGTTTTGAGATCCCGTGGGAATTTCGACCCCGGACCAGGCAGGAAATCTGTTTCGGGACCCCGAGAGTCGAAATACGTCACTTTTGAAAAAAGTGCAAAAGTGCTCCGAAAAAGTGCACTTCCGTAAAATCGAACGGGGAACGCGCGGGGAGGCTTCCCGTCAAAGTGCGACGCGCGCGAGCGCATTTTGCGATCTACACCCGAAAGTGCAGATAGCGCGAACTTCGGGTGATGTACATATATACCTTATTTTTAGTTCCGCAGCGAGCGGATATTTATTATCTAGTATTAGAAAGCGCTCACGCGTACGGAGACTGGCCGTAGCGTGATTATCATAGGTGGTTAGCGAAACGAGCCAGCTGCACCGAGAGTGCGAGCGACGGTGCAGCGTCGTTATAATTATAAGTTTATTTTATTTTTATCACTCGCCGAGACGAGGGACGCGTTTAGGTAACGTTCTCCGGCGAAATTTTATTTTGTTTAGAGCGCGAGTGCGCAAAGTGCACGAAGTGCAGTCCGAGAGTGCAAAAATTCGCCCTTATTTTTTATTTTGTTTTTCGGCGCGTTTCGGCGTGAAATGTCGGCGCGCAAAGTTTTAGTTCGAAATTTGAAAATTTTCCAAAAATTTTTCGTAAAATTTTTATCGGCTCATTCGATCGCGAATACCGCGAAACGCGTAGATCCAAAAGGATTTTTTGATATTCGAAAATTTTTGCACCGGCGGAACTTAGAATTTTTCAGCGCCCGGTGCGATGGGCGGAGCCAGCGCCCGGTGGGGCGAAGCACCGCGCGAGAGTGGGGAGGCTATATCAGCCGACGCGGACAGAGCTCCAGGCTCTTTCCCCGGATAGCTTTCAGAGTGTAAACTTCGTGGCTCTAACCAACCAAACAAAGGAAAGTCTAGTCCGTCGTGTTTTGTGCAAATTTCCGCATAATTAACTAGTTCGGATCGCGTATTCGCTAATTAAGTGGTAATCGATAGTATCGCGCGAGTATTAAGCGTTAACCCGCGTGAGTAATTCAACGACGTAAAACCCCGTCGAACGACGTATCGCGTATTGTGCCAGCGTCGTTTCTAAATTATCACACGCGAGTGCGATATAAAAAAATTATAATATTTATTTTTAATAAATATTTTAATACTCTCGAAATAATCACACGAATGCGATTTATTTCATCCCCGTTCCTGCGATCCCGTGGGACGGACACATCCAGAGGTTCCCGAGCTGAAAATCATTAATCCGCCGACTCATTTTTTCGCGGTTCCTCGCAGCAGGGCATCCGACATCCTGGTGGTCGTCAGCGGCTTCGCGGGTTGTTCCGGCGTAGTCCCAGGGAGAACCTGAAACGGAAGAGGCAAAGGTGATTAAGATCGCGCGTAGCATACGTGCGCGACAGGAAAAATCGCGCGCGAGCGAAGTGCATAGCGTACGGAATCGACGGATCACGCGTCGAGCGCGAGCACCGACGTGTAACCCGACACCGCGTAGTGTTACGCCGCGGTCGTAAACAAAGGCCGTACGCGTCAGTGCGCAGTGTGAGGCAGCTGGGTTTTTCCCACTGTCGAACAAAGAGTGAGTGCGCAGTTTCGGTGGCCGTGACCCGCAGTGGTTATCAACCCGAGGATCCGGCGTATCCAGGCACCGCTCTAGGAAGATTCTGGACATGGTATCCGGCATCATCCGAGCATCCTTGTTCGTTGGAGGATATAAACGAACTGGCGACCGTGCAGATTGTACTCAAGGTAGGATCCGAATCTTGTTTACAGATCAAATCTCTCCGTCGTCCGGTCACAACCTTTTTTTTTTGTTTCGCTGGCCGGGAGGTGGAAATCCTTTACGGAGACCCCTGGGTTGGCCCAGGGGTACTGCGGGACTGAGTGCAATGGGAAGTGGGCGTAATAACCCCAACTCCCCGTACGTTACCCGCTAAAACCACCCCCCTGAGCGACTCAAGTGTCGCCCCCCACCACCACCGTAGAACCATCCTTCTCTATATGCCCTCCCGGGAGGAAACGTTTAACACATTACTTCTCCCGGAAGGGCAGAGTCTGCGCTTATGGCGCCCTACAGTAGTAGGTCATCCACATTGGAAGTTGTCTAGGTCCTACTCTCCGTTGTCATCGTCGTCGCCGTTTGCATCGTCGGCTTCTTCGTCATCCTCTGCTATTCTCGGGGGTCTTCCCCTCCGGGTTCTCCTGATCGGAGGTATGGGATCCGGGGGAGGTCCTCTCCGAGAAGAAGGCATCTCTAGGAGCTGAGCCTGGGCCTGCCGCTCCCTTTCCTCTGCTTCCTTTGCAGCCATCACCGCCTCTGCGAACCCAACCACTGCCAGCCACGCTTCCCTAGAGACGAGCATCGCCGCAATCATGTGCTCTAGTGTCACAGCTTCATCCCGCCGCACTGGATCAGCCATGTCAAGATCCATTCCCTCAACGTCACCTCGAACTATCATGGGAGCAAGAGCGAGTACCGGATTGTTTCCAGCTGCCGCAGCACCGTCACCCGTTTCCAGCTCTGGAGTGGCACTTTGCGAGAGGGGCGGAGCCCCACCTATCTCACCTATGAGCTGTCTTCTCTCCGCCTGCCACCTACTACAATGGGATAGCGTGTGTTCTGGCGTATCCACCTCATCCAAGTCGCTCGCCGCACATATTGGCTCAGGAGCCCGCCGGATCCTATACAGGACCCAAAGCACCCGTGTCCACTTAATATTTGGGTAAGCCGAAATGTGAGACCTCCACATCTCCATTCTCTAAGATATGGACAGATTGCTGAAATTGTCCTCAAACCAGCCAGACCAGGATTAGCCA
Organism: Camponotus floridanus; assembly: GCF_003227725.1. Lineage (NCBI taxonomy): Eukaryota > Metazoa > Arthropoda > Insecta > Hymenoptera > Formicidae > Camponotus > Camponotus floridanus. Next base: position 25,856 of record NW_020229368.1, read on the forward strand.
GATAGTTGGCTCACATTTCCAGGGTCCTGTCACCCTCCTGATCACGTATCCTATCCAAACACCTTTGGTCATAGATCCCTTCAGATCTAAGAGCCACCATCCGCTCATATGTTCTTCGCCGTTCATCCGCTTTCAGGACAATTGGAGGAATCCTTGCCAGCACCAAAGCAGCATCCAGGGATATCGTCCTGTACGCCGCAATGACCCTGGCCGCTACACAGTGAAGTACCCTATTTAGAGTCCTTTGAGACTTGGTAGATGTCCTCAGTGCCTCGCTCCACACCGGGGCCGCATATAGGATTACCGATAGGACGACATTGACATACAATCGCCTCTTGGCCTCTCCTGGGCCCCTGAGATTGGGCATTATTCTACAAAGGGCTCCAGTAACCCTGCCTGCTTTTGCTGACACTTGAGTAAAGTGTTCAGTAAAGTTGAGTCGTTCGTCTATGATGACACCCAGGTATCTCATATGCATTCCCGTCTGTATAACATCTCTGTCAACACTAATATAGGGATAAGATCTTTCTCCCCTCCGTCTTGACAAAAGAACCGCTTCCGTTCCGGAACAACAAATGAATGATGTGTCTAACCTGCTTACATCATCGGGAGATAATTTGGAACCGTCTCAGCAAGGAAAAGAACCAAGTGAAACTTTTGGTTCTCTTGGGTTGGAGTGGACCCAGGGTCTTGTATCACCCAACCACCCTAGAGGCGGGGACACTCGAATTTTGTCCCCAAACGTAAACAATATGGCAATGGATAAGGACTTGAAAAGAAACTTACAGCCGCAGAAGTCTCGGAGTCTCAGTGGCAGGCGTACCAGCCCTATGGTCCCTGGGGCGGGTATGTCTTCATCATACGTAGAGCCTGCTCTCTCTCTGCCGACGGGGGAGGAGCGTAAATTGGCTACCGTCGACGTTATGACAGAGGATAATGTCTCCAACGACTCGAATGAACTATTTATGTGTTCTCTTACTACAATGCACAAAGAACCTGAAACAGGGAACCAATCTCTCCGTGAGGAAGAACTTAAAACCCCTGGTAACAAGAGAAAGGCCCGAAACTCACCTGGTGCACCTTCACTAAGTGACAAAGAGGTAGGAAAAATTTCACCGGTCGTGGGAGAAACTGAAAAAATTATAATTAGAAAAAGGAAGGTAAGGACAAAAAAAATCTGTCGAAGTACTGAGCAGACTATGAACCCTTTATTGGACTCATCTTTTGCTGAGTCATTTGATGAAATGGAAGGAAGTAGAAGTGAAGATAAAAACGAAGAAAACCCGAGGGGAAAAATGATAATATGGTAACTACAAGAAAATTAAGAAGAATAACCAGATCATCTTGGAATAAAAAGGAAGAAAGGATACATGTAATTTCTAGTGACGACGAGGACAGCACGGCATTTATATCATCCGCTAATTCTGCCAAAGAGAATCGAAGCAGGCGAAGTAAGAAACAAAATAAAAATGCTATTATAAGGAAGGATAGCCTAGGGAAAGAGGGCTCCTTAGACCTAACCAAAGACGATAAGGATAATGAAATAGGAAGTATGGATAAACCACACGAAAGAGGGAAAGGATTAACATATAAATTACCAAATAAAATCTCCCAAAATAATAGGCAAAATAAGGTAGACTATGGATTTTGGACAACATACGAGGTAAAAGCCTTCGCACTTAAATTAATAGAAGACATTGATACAGCCAGGATGAAATGCAGTAAACTCCAAGGTATAATAGATGGAGTCCTGAAGGACAGAATAATGGGTCTAAAGGACGTTCTTGAATGCTTGGTCGACAAAATTGAAGCGCAAGGGGATATTAAATTGCTACAAAAAGAAAGATTAGAAGCAATTACTGAAAATAAGCGATTAAAAAAGGATATCAACAAGTTTGAACAGATTATTAACCGAAAGGATAAAGAAACAGAAGGAATAAAATTAATGTATGAAGAAATGAAGGAGAAATACATCCAGATGGAAAAAAAATAAGAGAAAGGAAATGAAGCTACAAGACAGGGATACCCTAGCTATGAAAGATAGTACGAAAACTAAAGGATTACTACAGGACACCTATACGTTGATTAAAGAGGACGAACCAATTTTTCGACCTCCAATAAGAGGTGTTAGTAAGCAGCTCCTCATAGATGGTCCAAAATTTAAACAAGCAGAAACACCCTTGATAACTCCATCTAGGAAAATAAGGATAGAAGACATCGCTAGGATTGACGACATAGCTTCCCCGACAGTCAGGAATACGAATACCCTAACTCTGTCTAGAGAATATGCGTCTGGACAGGAAGGAGAATTGGGAACTATAAATACGGATAAAGAAAAGGTTAGTGAAATCAACAGGCAGATTAGAATACTAAATAAAGAACGGAAACTCCTGACTAAAAAAAGGAAGGAGAAAACTGAAGGAAATAAGGATAAACCAAGAATCACAGGAAATATACAACTTATTCCACCCAGGGACACTTACCAACAAGAAATTACCAGAAATAATCCAGACAAACAGGAATTACTGGAGAAATATGACCCTCATGTCAAGGAACAGACTAGGGAATATATAAATAACTGGGAAACAGTTAGAAATGGAAGACCGAGTGATAGATCAACCAGACGGAACTCTAACAGAGGGACTGGCCCTAGGACTGGCACAAGGACAAGGAAACCACCTAGGAATGCGGTAGTTGCCATTCGAATACGAGACGAGACAACCAGTTACGCAGCTATACTTAAAAAAGCTAGGCAAGAGGTATCGCTAAGGGAACTTGGAATCGAGACAACCATGATCAAGAAGGGGATTAATGGTAACCTATTAATAGAAATCCCAGGTAACGAAGGAAAAGAAAAGGGCAAGATTCTTGCGGACAAACTGCGAGAAAAACTTGGCGACGAGAAAGTTACCATTACTAGATCCACAGCCATGGGGGAAATTAGAATTACTGGATTAGACGAATCAGTCACAGTAGAGGAGGTGAGGTATTTAATTACCGAAACAGGAGATTACAATGCTGATGAAGTAAAGATCAGTCCAATTAGATGGAGGTACAACTGTATGGGCTCCGTCTGGATCCAATGTCTGCTGGTTTCTGCCAACGCGTTGGCTGACATAGGGAAAATTAGGATCGGATGGACAGTAGCAAAAATAGAACTCTCGCCAAAAGGCCGCTACAATGTTTCAGATGTTGGGAATTCGGGCATGCAAAGTTCTTATGTCGTGCTTCGACTGACCGAAGTGGGCATTGCTACAACTGTGGTATACCTGGACATACGGCCAAGGCATGTAATAGGAAAGAACCAAAGTGCGTGATCTGTGCCGAAAAAAATTACCAGGCAAACCATAGGATTGGATCTCGTTTCTGTAGGATGACAATCCCGACAGAGCTAAGGAAACTCCCAAGGAAGACAGAAATAAATACAAGGAGAGCAGAAAAACCCAAAACCATGGGGGAAACTGTGACACAAGAGAAAACAATGGAATATGATGCAGGAAATTAACATTGTTCAGATAAACCTGAATTATTGTTGGGGTGCACATAATCTCCTCCAGCAATTCATGAAGGAAAGGGAGGTTGAAATTGCACTCATAACGGAACCTATATATACATATATCAGACAAAAACTGGGTTAGTAGTAAGAATAAAAGCGCAGCTATTTTCTGGACGTCGACTTCAAGCTTTCGAATTACTGAATCAATAAAGGAAGAGGAATTAGTGGCAATAGAACTGGAAGACATAATTATGGTATCATGCTATATTTCGCCTAATTGTAGTCTGAAGGAGTTCTCTGCTGTTCTAAACCGAATAGAGAATAGAATCAAGGGTTTAGATAAAAGAAAACAGATAATTCTAGGAGGAGACTTCAATGCGCACTCTATGGCATGGGGCTTCAGATACATATCTAGTAAAGGAAAGAAATTACTAAAACTTATGGAGGAAATAAATTTGTTACTAGTAAATAGTGGAAACATCCCAACTTGTACTAGACAACAAGGAAACTCAATTGTAGACTTGACCTGGGCAACAACCAAATTATAGGTAGAATTGAGAAATGGACAGTCGAAGACACGCTGTCCCTCTCAGACCATAACTACATTACCTATAGTATAAATATGGGGAAATGTACAAGCATCCCAGTTGTCTCTACTAGTACATCCCGACGATGGAAAACCGATAACATAGACGAAGAATTATTTGAAGAAGCAATAGAATGGAGTTGTCACTCTTATAGCTCACAAGACACCACGATGGTAAATGATGTCAAATGGATTGATAAAACTATAGCTCAGGCTGCTGACTTATCTATGAATAGAGTTAAAAAACTAAGAAAGAAAAAACAAGCTTACTGGTGGAACAACAATATAGCGGAATTAAGACGGAAGTGCAATGACCAAAGAAGGAAGTGGACTAGAGCAAAATCCAACTGGAAGAAAGATAAAGATAAGGATAAAAATAAGACCCGTATATATAAATATGGACCGGAGGAACTTTCCGAGCTTGCAAAACTGTATAAAGAGGCTAAAAAAGAACTCAGCCAGGCAATATATCATGCAAAAGAAAACTCTTGGAAGGAACTAATCCGGGAGATTGACAAGGACGCATGGGGAATTCCCTACAAACTTGTCATGAATAAATTAAAAATTAGTGGTTCCGGCATAAGTGAAATACTTGAAGAGCATATACTTAAGGAAGTAATCCATAAGTTATTCCCTAGAGATGACAACAAGGATAACAACATGGAGCTTAGAGTTAGAGAATGGAAGGATGAATGGGATGTGAGTTTCGCGGAAACTAATAGAGCTTTACGTAGAAAAGGAGCTAGGAACACGGTACCTGGAATAGATGGCATCAATAATAAAATGTGGAAAAAGACCCCAGACAACATGATTAACAAGGTTGCGGAAATATTTATCAAATGTATGCGGCATGGGGAATTTCCCACTCAATGGAAACGAGCGAGGATAGTATTAATCCCCAAAGGCAAAATCGAGGAACAAAGGATTCCCAAGGCTCGTCCCATATGTTTAATAGATGACATTGGCAAAGGTTTAGAACGAATTATAGTGGAACGTATTGAAAACTGGACGCAAGAAATGGCAAACAGAGGATAACATAATCCTTCAATTTGCAAAGACCAATATGGCTTTAGAAGAAACAAGTCAACAATTGACGCCCTATCTAGAGTAATAGAACGAGCCAAGGAAACAAGACACACAGGAAGAGTAACAATGTTATTGAGCCTTGACATCGAAAATGCGTTTAACAGCATCCCATGGAAAGAAATCGGTAATACACTAAAAAAGCAGAAATTCCTTAAATATCTTAGAAAAATACTGCATAGTTATTTTCATAATAGATGCGTGGAATATACAAATAAATCTGGCGAAATAGGCAAGACTAGTGTAGAAAGAGGTGTTCCGCAAGGGTCGGTGTTCGGACCATTAATTTGGAACTTAGTTTATGACCAAGTACTTAGGATCAAAAAAGAAGACTGTGAAATAATTGGCTATGCAGACGATACCCTGGTTATGGCTACTGCCGACACGTATAAAGAAGCTAAATTTACGGCATATATACAAGCCGAAAGACTTATACGTACCATTCGAAACATGGGACTCAAGGTAGCAGTGGAAAAAACCGAAGCTATGATTTTCTTTGGTAAAAAGGGTAAAAGGCCACCTAAAGAGGATTCTCTTAAAATAGATAACACAGAGATCCCAATAAAAAGACACTTGAAATACTTAGGAATGATCTTGGACAGCAAATTGAGCTTTGCGGAACACTTCCGACATATCAGTGAAAAAGTCGAAAAAGTCAAAAGAGCCTTATGTAGACTCATGCCTAACCTTCGAGGACCTCATGAAAGTAAAAGAAGACTATACGGTTACATCATACAGTCTATAGTTATGTACGGTGCACCAGTGTGGTACGACCAGTTTATTAAGAGTTCCACTATACAAAGACCATTGCAAAAGACACATAGACACATAGCAATCAGGATAATTTCAGGTTACAGGATCATCGCATATGAAGCTGCAATTTTATTGGCCAGGACCCCTCCCTGGACCCTAGTAGCTCGTAAATATAAAAATATATATGAAAGAACTAGAGAACTAAAAAATAGAAATGCATGGGACAAACGCGCGGAGAAAACATTAAAACAGGAAGAAGAAGATAAAATGTATACAAGATGGCGGAATCGACTTGGAAATAAAGACTTACCTGGTCGTAAACTAATAGAGGCCATTCTCCCTGACTTCAGGGGCTGGATTACTAGGGAATTTGGAGGAATGAATTTTTCACTAACCCAGATCCTGACGGGTCACGGCTGTTTTAACGATTATTTACAGCGAATTAAAAAAACCAAGTCAGCAATGTGTTCCTACTGTGAATGAGGCATTGACGATGCGGAACATACGCTTTGCCAATGTGACGAGTGGACTAGGGAAAGAGAAGAAATGAAAGGAAAGATGAATAATAACATCAACTTGAGAACGTTTATTGAAGCAATATGCACCAGCAAGGAAACATTTTTGGCGGCTAACACCTTCGCTCATAAAGTTATGGGCAGGAAGGAGGAAGACGAGAGAATAAGACAACGAAGAGAACAAGAAGGCGCGGCTGAACCCTTACTTACTCCCTGACGCGATATGTCTGTGTCTCATTTATTCATACATTCATCACTTATCATCATTATTATCATCTACTCTTTTTGACACGAGGAGGGACTATGGAAGTCTCCACAAATCTCTAAGAATCAACAAGAATATCCAATTAAGGCAAGACCATATAGGACTATAATGCGGAATAGGATGGACTAATGATAACTGGGTCGACATCGGGGAAGAATTCAGAGCGATTCCTCTGATGCCGGTGGTCAGAATGGCAGTAACACCGTCGATATATAGGGAGAGTTTTAGTCGGTACACGGAGCACCCCGGAGCCCGACAGTACCTGGGGAAAATCTGCGCCCAGGTCTGCGTAACGCATTTCTCTTCCTTCCGTATCGGACGGTAAAAAAAAAAAAAAAAAAAAAAAAAAAGAAAGGTTAGATTAGGTTAGGTTAGATTCTCCTCCGTGGTGTGCCACCTTGTCGTGGTGGAGGAGCTCCCCTCTTCCCACTGGGTTGAGGGGTCTAAGAGCACACCATTGCACTTCCTCATCTTCCGTTCGGCATTGAGCCGGCGGGGGATGGGAAGGGGGGTTGCGCTCCCTCCGGGCACCTTGGCCTGATGCGCATAGGGGTAGACGGCCCTGACTTCAATCGCCCGGTCGGCCACGACCGTTAGGGATGCCCCTGCACTGTCAGGGTCTACCATCCCGGTGGCTAGAGGAAGGAAAACCTCGAATTAAAAACCCGGTCTGGACAGCCCGTGAGCCTCTGGACGGCGTGTCCTAAGGGAAGGAAAACCCCGACAGAAAACCAATTTCTTTAGCAACATGATGGACGAAACTAAAGAAAAAGAACGTACCGGCCCAGGGGTTTCGGACCCCCAGGGCCCGGCGAGTGCGGGGGGTATTGTCCCGGCCCCCTCCTCGTCGTCATCCGACGTCGGGCCACCCCTGGTGTCTCAGGAGAGCACCAGGGGCGAAGATACGATCTCCTCTCTTCTAGGAAGAGGATTGCGGAGACACCTCTCCGCCAACGAGCGACAGGACGTCGGGCGTTCCAGCCCACCAGCGGATCCTGAGAGGGGTCCAGACCCAGATCAACCGGGTCCGTCGGGTGTGAGGGCAGCGGCCCGGGATTTCGAATTTAGGAAACCCGGACCCTTGTCCTCAAAGAAGAAGAAGAAGGCCTGCATCGCGGAGTCTTCCGAGGAGGAATCGTCCGATGGCATGTCGGTTGACGGCGGCGGTGATATGACGCCGTTATCCGACGTGTCATCGGACACGAATTACGCCCTGACTCATGAGGGGCATACGAAGAGATCACGGGGTCGTCCACCTACCACGGGGGAGCACGTGGGGTCGAAAGCCCTCAAGGATAAAATTAAGTTCCTTGAGAAGGAGCTCACAGAGGTGCAGGCGGAGCGGGATGTCCTTGCGGGACGCTTTGAAGTCAGCTTCGGGGCTACTGCGGGGGGGGCCTCCTCTGCTGCTGATGTTGAGGAGCAGCTCGCCGGTGAAACGGTGAACTCCCTCGTCAGCATTATTGTAGACAACATGGAGGCGGTTGAGCGTGTCGCGGATCGGTCGGGCTCCTTGAAGGGCACTTTCAAGTATATGCTTCGACACGCTTCGCGGAACGCAGTGGCCGCCTCCAGATTGCTTTTTTCCCGCGCGTTCACCCACGCGGAGAGTAATCGCGAGGCTGGGGCCCTCGACAAAGCTCGATGTGAGCTTTTAGCTGCGCGTCAGCTGGTCGAGGAGTCCCAGAACCGTATCAGGAAGTTAGAGGGGGCGATCGAGATCCTTAAGGCCAGGGAGACCATCCGGGCCTCCCGAGCAGAGCGATCCCCGACTCCGCCCCGCCGAATTTCGGCTGTGTTGTCGGATTCGTGCGGGGAGCATATGGAAGTGGAGGATTTACCCGGGGAACCGCCTCCCCGGGTGGACCCTCCAACACAGGGACCTCCGACTATCGAGGCCTCCTCGGTTGACCCCTCCACTCCGCTCGAGAATATCGAGCGGATGGTGGAGCGGGTCTTGGGTAGGATGTTGCCCACCGTATTGGAGGCTATCGCCAGGCCCCCCGCCCCCTCGCGACTGTACAGCGAGGTGGTGGGGAGCAAGGCGAAAAAGGATGCGGCTCCCGCTGCGCCCACGAAGGACGCTTCCTCCTCCTCTTTCCCCCCTGTTCAGGGGGAGAAGGGGAGGAAGAAGAAGAAGAGTAAGAAGAAGAAGGGTCCCACGGTCAACCCGGACCCACCTGGGGGACAGCCTCCCCCGCCGAAGGGGGATGCGGTCAAGCGCAAGCCTCAGGCAAAGAAGAGGAAGTCTCCTGTTGGGGTGGTCCGGGAGCCTCGGACAGCGGCCGTCTTGGTGACGATCGCGCCGGACTCCGGGATCACCTCAGGGGAGATGCTGAGGAAGTCTAGGGCCCTGATAAGTGTGTACCCCGAAATGGAAACGGCCCGATTGAAGAAGACGCAGGCCGGTGGCACTCTCCTCCAGTTTGCTGGAGCGGAGGGCCACCGGGTTGCCGACCGGGTGGCCTCAGCTATGAGGCAGATCGCGGAAGAGGCTCGGGGTGTCCGGGTCACCCGGCCCATGAAGCGCGCTGAATTGCGCCTTCGTGGGCTGGATGACTCGGTCACCAAAGAGGAGATGGTCGACGCCGTCGCGGGGATGGCTGGCTGCCGCGCCGGGGACCTCTCTGTCGGGGAGATCTCACGACTCCCCAACAGATTGGGCTCGGTGTGGCTTCGCTGTCCCGTGGCGGTGTCGAATAAAATCCTTGAGGAGGGGATGCCCCGCGTCGGGCTGGTCAGGCCTGTGGCAGTGCCACTGCCGGCCCGCCCGATGCGATGCTTCCGGTGTCTCGAGGTGGGACACGGTGTCGCCCTTTGTAAGGGCATGGACAGGAGTGGCCGCTGCCATCGTTGCGGCGACCGCTCCCACGAGGCTCGAGCCTGCTCGGCGGCGAGGCCGAAGTGTCCGCTTTGTGCGGACTTTGGCCTCCCTGCCGAGCATTCCCTCGGGGCGACTGCTTGCGTGGCTAGCGAGCGTGTCGCCCGGCGGAGGAAGGCCAAGATCAAGGCCAAAGCCCGGGAGACTCTGTCCTCCAAGGAGGACAGGCCCCCGGCGGAGTCCGGCGATGGGAGTAGGAGGGGCCCCCATGGGGCGAAACCCTCCAAAACCATTGCCCCAGCAGGGCCTGCGGAGGGGGGGGGAGACACCCAGGAGGGTCCTCCCCTTGCCCCACCGGAAAAAGGCTCCACCGAAGTCGTGGGGGGTCGTACGACTAGGTCCTCGGTGAAGAGGACCGTGTCGGAGCGTTCCCCCCCCGCCCAGCGTGGCCAGGAGTTGGCCGAGGGGCCTCAAGCGGAGTCCCCATCCGCGCCCCCGGCACCGCCGAAGAAGAGGCGGGACCGGAGGGAACGATTCAAAACACGTTGAATCGTTTCCTCCGCTCCCCCCCCCCAGGGAGTAGATCGGGTGACGGCCACTCGATGAGTTGGGGCCCTTAATTGGGCCGGGCTGCCCTGCCTCCAGAAGTTATGGTTTCCGTTTCCTGGAGGCGGGGCGTTAGCAGCACGTGAGTCTGCTCGACGGGGTTTTTAGTTGGTATACCCGGCATTGCACACCTGGGAGAGGGGCTAGCTTTCTCCTAAGGGCCGGGGAGTCCAACACTACCCCCCCTTGGTGCGTCGTACGCACCTCGGGGAGGTGTGCGTAATGCATTTTCCCCGTCGTTAAACAAAAAAAAAAAAAAGGTTAGGTTAGATTAGTTGTTGGTTGTTGATGGTTACGGGCTTGTTTCCCGACCTAGTTATTTGGAGTATTACATATCATTAATGAGTGGATAAAATTAAGAGAAACTATCTTCCATTGGAAGTTAGCTTGGTGGTGCATCATGTGTTGTGTGGGCATCATCGGGGGATGTGGTCATTAATTATTAACGTTTTACTGTGGTCAACCTCTCTCATCTCTGGTGACATCCATGTGGCACTTCAGTGCTTTCAATATATCAATGAATGTTGAAGAACGTTATCTGGACTTTTGTCTTATCCTGTGTGGTGATTAATTAAGCATACATTCATGAAAGTTTTTGTTAATTAACACTTGATAGTATTTTAATTAGACAGTTAACATTGTGTAGTTCTGTCTCTCTTCCTCGTGTTGATAGCGTAGGATTGCCTGACTTTGCTTTTCTTTAGACTATTTTCACAGTTCTGAATACTGTGATGTGTGTGATACATTATAAACTGTTAGACAATAATCGAATATAGTGTAGTTTAAGCCGTTATTAATAATTTTTAATGCGGTTAATTATAAAGTACAATAAAGTGCAGATTTAATGTGGATTGCGCAGTTTGTATTTTCTTCAGTTGTGCGCAACGCGCGCGTGTTCAGTTCTGTGGTGGTACGACTAGCTGCCTAACACGTCATCAACAAGCAGATGCGCTGTGGATGGATTGTTGTATGTGCGCAGTACGCGCGTGCTCAACTTTAGGTTGGTAGTGTGCCGTCTGTGCCGTACACTTGAGTTACATTTGTGTTACACTTTAATCTTGTTAATGCAGTCTGTCAAATACTATTGATAATTAAATTAGTCAGACGGTTAAGATCATACAGTGCATTTAGAACATTGATTACTGTTTGATAATTAGTATATCAATATCACTAATTTTGAATATGATGCATGAATGAGTTTGGATTGCGTTTCGAGGCTCCCTGAAGTGACATATGAATTGTTGGCGTGCTATATTATTATTAATAAAGGAACGACATCCCATGCGTTTTTGTTAACGTTTTATGGTTGATGTTGTGTTCTGCGCCGTATTGTATGTAAGTCTCATGACGGAGATATTTGTGTTTTCAATCAAATATTAATGTGCATAAGCGTGCGAGTTTTGATAGTGGATAGTGTATAGAAATATTCATCTTATACCACTGACTAATAACTTATAATTAATTGATAATCGATAATTATTAATTAATAACAATAGCAATATTTCTCGCGTATACGCCCCCTTTATGTGTATACAGGGTGACCCATTTTAATTTCCCGAGCCAAATATTTCGGAAAATAATGAAAAATCGAAAATATGTTTCAGACAAAAGTTGTATAGTTTCTAGAGTGACATAAGATGGCACCATTGGTTTGACCTTGAAGAGTTATTTGAAGGTCACATGAAGGTCACCTTCAATTTCTTAAATGGAACCTACACTTTCTCATTACATATTCTTGTAGCTTATCTCGAGAGCTTTCCAAAACACTATAATAAAATATTTTTCATTGAGTACTTGTCGAGTTATGAGGCTTGAAATCATGTTTTAATTTAACATAAACCGTAATATATCTAGTAAAATATTCATTTTTCGATTATCTTGCCTTAATACTTTTATGTACAAAATAATGAGAGAAATCAATTGGTGTAAAAAAACACATAGTTATTTTTAAGAAAAAATATGTAATTTGCAATTAACAATTACATATTTTTTCTTTGAAACAACTATGTGTTTTTTTTACACCAATTGATTTCTCTCATTATTTTGTACGTAAAAGTAAGTAGGTATACTATGTCAGTTCTAACCCAGGACCTCTCAGGGGGGGTGAGGCGCGAGGGGAACCGCGGTGCGGGGGGAGTGACGTCACCCGCGGGGAAAGGGGATCCGCGGCGCGAGCGATGGACGAGGGGATCCGCGCGGTGAAGGGGGAACCGCGGCGCGAGCGATGGACGAGGGGGTCCGCGAGATGAAGGGGGATCCGCGGCGCGAGCGATGGACGAGAGGGTCCGCGCAGTGAAGGGGGATCCGCGGTGCGAGCGATGGACGAGGGGGCCCACGAGGTGAAGGGGGATCCGCGGCGCGAGCGATGGGCGAGGGGTCCGCGCGGTGAAGGGGGATCCGCAGCGCGAGCGATGGACGAGAGGGTCCGCGAGGTGAAGGGGGATCCGCGGTGCAACCGATGGACGGTGGTGTGAGAAGGACAGCGCTATGTATGGGAAAAGGACAGTGCAAAATGTGTGAAGAGGACAGTGCTACGAGTGCGACAAGGATGGCGTTAACGTGGGACAAGGACGACGTATAGGTGGGAGAAGGACGACGCAAAGGTAAGTGAACAACGAGTATATTTTAAGCGAAAGAGAGAGGGAGAGAGCGATAATATCGAGAATAACAACGCGTGCGAGAGAGAACAACGCGAGTGAGAGAGAACGCATATGAAAGAGAGAACGATAGCGCTAAGACGACGTGTACAAGAGAGAGAACGATAATATCGCGAGACTTACAATTAGTGCGCGTGCGAGAGAGAACGATAATATCGCGAAGACTTGCAACTAGCGCGTGCGAGAGAGAACGATAGCGCGAAGACGACGCGTGCAAGAGAGAACGATAATATCGCGAGACTTACAACTAACGAGTATGATAGAGATAGCGATACTTAAAACTAGCGCGAAAGAGACGCAAGAGAGATGCAAGGATGGGAACGCATGAAGAGGTGCATAAATAATTAGATTTTTTTTACATCAAAATATAAAATATAAATTTATTAAAAATGTGTGTATTTTATACAATTGTGTGTGTGTGTGTGTATGTACTTAAAATTAAGACTATAATAAAATAAAATATAATAATAAAATAATAATAAAAATAATTTGGTGGTGCGGGGGGGGGGGGGAAGCCGCTCCTGGAAGACTAGGGGCGATGTGTCGGGCTGAGGGACTTCCGCTCCTGGTCCTCTCGTCGACTATTCATGTACTCTCGTAAACTCTGAAATTAAACATAATAATTGTAAATGTTTTAAATTTATTACACATTAGCAAAAATATTTTTACCTTCAACGTTTCCAAGTCATGTCGTAGCATATTCTCATGCACATCTTCTTCGAATTTGTCTATGCCTTTACATAATTCAAGATGTTCACAAAGTCTATTTCCGAAACATTTTGCTTTAGTGTGATTAGGATCTTCCGCATATATACATTCAAAACAAAAACTTGCATTACATTTTTTAACTGAGTTCGCCCAAAATTTTCGAGTTTTGAGAAATCTGTTCAACGAAATTGTGCGGGGGTTTTTCAAGCCGAGCTCACGATTTCTTATAAATTGAACGACTGAAATTTCCCGATTCTTCTTCGAAAGTTGTTCCCGCTCATACTGAAGTAATTCTTCAACATCACTAGTTCGAAAATCGAAATCAGGTTCCTTATCAGATGATTCTTCTTTCGCATATAATTTCTTCCATTTCGCTCTTCTCTCTCTCTCAATCTCAATTTTTTCCACCACAACGGGATCCATCCAGGCATCATATTCATCCATATCTTCATTGCCGATGATTACGTTTTCTTCAACATCATTATCATCCATATCTTCATTACCGATGATTACGTTTTCTTCAGCCATTGCACTAACGTAACACACAAGACTAATGAAACGCAAAGAACAACGAAAGAAATGATACTCTAGTGCAGCAGACTCCTCTTCATTATATATCTTTTTAATATCTCGCGTCTCATTCCAACTAGAGCATCGTGTCTCATCTACCTCAGCATTTCTCTACATCTTTGGCGGAGCGTGTTGAGAAAAATTGTCGACTATTCTTATTCGTATGGAAGGAAAGAAATAAAATCATAGATGGAATAAAAATAATTATTTATTGCACGCATCGTAAAGAATATCATTTACAGCACATGTTAATAATTCGCAATCGATCAATGATTCGCTGTCAAAGACATCACTCTCACGTATCGTTTTTCAGCATCGCATACAGTAGTAATATTATTACGTTGTAATACAGTTTCAAATTGTTTAAATTTTTCATTTACAAGATACGTATTCTCGCATAACCAATTGTGCATATGATCGATACAATTTTCAAAATTAAATAAATGTAATAACGATTCTGGTTTCATGTACAAAGAATTTTCGCATAATGCAAGTTTTACAATTTTCGATTGATACATTTCAATCGTTAAATCTCCAATTCTTAATGGGGGAGCAGTCGATTGTAGAAATTGTTCAACGTCTGCTTGCTTCCGCATCAACAAATTCCACATTGAAAAGGGTAACACTATTTGATTGCCTCGATTATCGCCGAGAATCAGCTCCACGTACGATACAGCTCCAACGCTTATTCCAATATCCAAATAATTGTACGACGTCGGGGTTAGAGCGTACCTTCTTCCAAGTATGCGAGCTGCACGACGAGGCTGGATACTATAAAATATAAATAATTATACAACAATATTAAAAATCAATAAGTAACAAATTTTTTAAACGATTTAAACTTACGTGTCGCATTTTTGCTTCTTACACGGTGGAGTTTCACCATTTCGAATCGGAATGTAGAAATTCATATTTCTTCAGCGATGAATCTTTCACACGCGCGATTGATGCAATACTGCAATCGTATTAGAATCAATATCAATTCAAATAGTATCCCAAATTATGATGTAGAGGGGATTATTGCTGACACAATATTTTAATTTCCTCCAAAATTTTGTCGCGCCGATGTACGGCTGCGATGACATCATCATCTTCGGAACAAAGATTTAGTTGAATTTGCAAAAATCGAGCGCCGATGTACGGCTGCGCCTGATGCAATCACGTTAAAATTTTCAAATGTATGTGACAAATAATGAAAAAATAACCGCCAAGGTTAAAACATGCATCATCCCCAGACAAAGATTTAGCTGAAAGCGCTAAAATCAAGGGCCGATGTATTCGGTCTGATAAAGGATGAAAATAACGGTGCGATAATGACCGAATTCATCGGATCCGGCACTTTTTTATTTACAAGCGGTATATCGTACGTATTGTCCATCGCATAATCGCTCGTGTCAAATCTGGTGATATCGCGCTTCATGTTCTCATAGACATCCGCGCACTCAATGTGATATATGAGACTGTCTGTGTTGGTGTACATGATCTTACATTTGTCGTAATACAGAGGAAATATGTACTCGTGATGAAATTCGTACAGACACGTCTTGGATATGGATGCTAGGATGGGCATTGTCGCGAATACTTAATTTAACGACAATGAAATCTTGTCAATTATTGAAGAACTTCGCGAGGCCGACCTTATTATAAATTAAACTATGCGTCGACGCTACGTGTCATTCGGTTAATGTTCTCGGTACCGAAATGTCGATTAATAAATTTGGATTATCGCTCGGAACATCGATCGACTATTAAACGGTTATCGAACGGAAATGAACGTCCGTCGAACAGCTATTGAACGGTAATTGAACGGTCATCGAATGGAACGAACGCTCGTCGAACGGTCATTGAACGGAAACGAACGGTCATCGAACGATAATTGAACGATCGCCGAACGGAAACGGACGCTCGTTGAACGGTCATCGAACGGTAATGAATGACCGTTGAACGGAAATTACAAATGGATCGATGAGCTATCTCGACTCGATGCAGAGTACAATACGCGAAAACATCGCACCATCGGTATGAGACCTGTCGACGTCACTCCGGCGATCGCCGAAAAACTTTTAAATACTGTGTACAGCAACGTAAAAATTGCGGCTCCGGCAAAATTTAATGTAGGCGATTCGGTACTCGTGAGCAAATACAAGACCATCTTTGAAAAAGGTTTCACACCTAATTGGACGACCGAAGTGTTTAAGATTATCGAGGTGCAGAAAACTAATCCCGCGACATTCATACTCGAAGATTCGCGGGGAAATCCCGTCGCTGGAGGATTCTACGAATACGAGTTACAACGCGTCGCCAATCCCGACGTATATCTCGTGGAAAAAATTTTGCGGGAAAAGGGTGACGAGGTTTACGTGAAATGGTCGGGAATGGATAAATCATACAACTCTTGGATTCATAAAAATAATGTGTTGTAAACATTTATTGAAACATAAAATATGCGTATAAAATATATATAAATATAAAAATATATAATATAAAATGTACAAAATATATACATGGTTATGTACAAAATATACAAAATAAACAAAATATAGATTTATTTACAACGGTATCTGATAATGTCCCCACGGTAGCGTATCGGTGGTATCGGGTACGATATATCGCTTATCATCGTACGGACTCAGAGCAATTTTCGTCTCGCGGATCGTGTATACTTGGTGTAATTTAGATCGTACACACGACTGCTGACGCGTCATTTCAATCTCTTTGTTCAAGCACCGCGTGTAATCGTCAAACGTTATCGTTCTCGCGACAACATTGCTCTTGACGCCTTTGACTTTCTTCGTATCCTTTTTCCCATTCACTCGTAACGCGTACATCTTTGCTCTGAGCCCGACGAATTCGGTCATTATGGCACCGTTGTTTTCATCCTTCATCAGACCCGGTACCTTTTTATTTACAAGCGGTATACCGTACACATTATCCACCGCATAATCGCTCGTGTCGAATCTAGCGATGTCGCGCTTCATATTCTTATACACATCCGTGCACTCGATGTGATATATGAGACTGTCCGTATCGGTATACATTACTCGACATTTGTCGCGATACATTGGCGCCATATACTCGTGATGAAATTCATACAAACATGTCTTGGATATGTCAAGGATGCACATACCCACGTAAATCGGTTTGTAGAATTTCACCTCGAGTTTACGCAATTCCACAGCGATTAAGTTTTCCGAAAAAACGCTTCTGCTGTGGAAATTTGGTTTCGCAATCATCGCCTCTGCACTGTATCGTCCGTCCCACTTTGTTAATAATTTTACATCGACACGATTGCGCACATTTTCCATCGTTTTACCAAACACCGCATTATTCATTAATTTGTATAAATTTTTTTCGAAATCATTTTTAGCCAATGTTCTGAAATGTGTATTTAATTCTATGTAATTTTGAAGCCAGGGAGATTGTGAAAACTGTAAAATTCGATGTATTTTTGTTACACGAAGGCCGTGACGTGTACACTGCTGCAGGTTGCGGTAGTGTATCACGTAACGTTTCTTATCGTATAACGTTGCAAGCAGCTTGAATTCCCGCTTGCCAGGTGGTTTGTCGCGTGTCGGGCAAAACGGTAGGTCAGTGTGTGCATCGTGAAGATGTTGCGGGTATTCGAGGTCCACTTCGAGGATATAGCCCGTAAAAGAATCTAGCGCGATGGATGATACGTCAAAATTTGACACATCGTCGACCCATCGAAAATCAGCATAGGGCAGCGGTTGACACATTGCCCATCCGTACAAATTATTTACATCAAAGTACATCAAGTACGATGATGATTTCGATGGATCGTACGACTCAATGTACATGTTATTAGCGCGAGCGTATCTACCCGAACATTGGCTCAGACCACCGCGTATATCACGTTCGATAAACATAACCATGTCGATGTCTGTAAGCAACTCGAACGTGATCTTTGTATGCTTCAACATGGCATCCCACGTGTATCCGGGGAGAGTATAATAATACGCGGGGTCGAGTCCGTAACTTTCGATACATTTATGTCGAAAGTTTTCGAAAATGTCGGCTAATAACAAGACATCAATTTTGAGGTACAAGTCGCTATATTCGCCTAGCGTCCGAATGGAGAATCGTGTCCAGACGTTCTCGGCGTGCGCGTAATCGCTCTCGGATACAGTTTCACCGGTCAAGGAACTGTAAAACGATTTGCGCGGTGGTAAACACGTATCATGCAACTTGTCGACGGAATCGATGTATTCGTATGGAAATACACCTTTTCGCGTTAACAAATTGAAATTTTCGGCAGATAAATTTTGAAACTCCGATTTTAAAATTTTAAGCTTATTGTTCGCGAGCGAGTCCGACAGTGAGCCGCGGAAAAGTGATAATAGTGCAGTGAAAAAGTCAAATAGAAATAACAGAACTTTATTGCAGTCAGAACTTTTACGGTAACAATTATTGAGTGCAGCGGCAACGCGTAACAGCGAAGAAGCGAGCAGTGCAGCGGGATAGTGCGATTTTCGTGCGAGATATCGCGAGCGGTGTAACGTTCAAGAAAAATCAGTGTCCAAGAAAACTAGCGGTCGTCGTGCGAATATGTCTGCGATATTGACAGAGAGAAAAGCGGTGGTCCGAAAAGAGCAAGCGGTCGTTATAAGCGGTTTGACAAAGCGGCGTAACTAAGCGGTGTGAGCGTAAAGTAAAGACTTCGAAAAGCAAGTCTTCGGTCGGTCCGCGTGCGGTGCCCCTTTTATTGCGAGCGGATTTTGGGCCCGTTGCGACGTGGACCAATTAATTTCGTATTTAGCGGTGACCTCAGGGCGCCGCGCATTATTCGCCGCCGATGAGGTCAGGAATTAGCGTTATTGCGTTTGCCATGCGCACGACCTTTTTCGATCAGCTGATTGGCCATCAGCTGATCGTGACGTATGGGCGCGCATGCCCGACAGTTGCGTGGATTTTGACGGCGGTGGACAATGTTGTTGTCAATTGTATATGTTGAGCGTTTTTATGGCACGAAAAAGGCGAGAGATAACTCGAACGGTCGAGTTTGTTGAAAAAATGGATTTTTCGAGAAGTTTCTCGACGCCGGTTAAGTTCGAATTTTTAAACTGCGATTGTGAATCTCAAACATCCCACCCGCCTCGTCAGCGCGTGACGAAACTCGCGAGTGCGTGCGGGGACGGGCAGGTGTCGCGAGCGGTTCGATTGATGAAGCGTGGATCGCGATCAATGAGTGGAATGTGTGACGTAACACGCCGACACGTGTTCCTCAGTTTGTCGGATTATTTCGAGGTGGAAAGTGACGTGATATGAAGTGAAATATTTACAATGATTAGATGATGTATAGTACAATTGAGGTGGATGATTACTTAATGTCGCTCGGCGGTATGCGGTGAACGATAAGCGGCTGATCGCGAAGTTAAGTGGTGAAAAATGAAGCGGGGACGAACAGCTGATAGAGGTGATGGAGAGGAAAAAAAATATACAATATGAACGAGTGAAGTAGAGTGCGGTTACTATAATACATATACCGGGTGTTTCAGACCACCCGTACACCCCATTTTAAAGCAAAGGAAGTGGTTATTTTGAAAAATGTTTCAGACAAAAGTTGTTGAAGATAAAGTAATGCATTACATGGGTAAATTTGATTGACTTTGGGTGGCGTCGTGAAGGTCATGTCAAGGTCGACTTGAATTTTTTAAATGGGAACCCCTATTTTTCATTGCATATTCTTGTAGCTTATCTCGAGAACTTTCCAAAACACTATAATTAAGTACCTTTTTATTAAGTACTTTTTGAGTTATAAGGCTTGAAATAATTTCTTAATTTTATATAAACCATAAAATATCTAGTAAACCATTCATTTTTCGATTATCTTACCTTCATACTTTTATGTATAAAATAATGAGAGGAATCAATTGGTGTAAAGAAAACACATAGTTGTTTCTAAGAAAAAATATGGAATTGTTAATTGCAAATTACATATTTTTTCTTAGAAACAACTATGTGTTTTCTTTACACCAATTGATTCCTCTCATTATTTTGTACATAAAAGTATGAAGGTAAGATAATCGAAAAATGAATGGTTTACTAGATATTTTATGGTTTATATAAAATTAAGAAATTATTTCAAGCCTTATAACTCAAAAAGTACTTAATAAAAAGGTACTTAATTATAGTGTTTTGGAAAGCTCTCGAGATAAGCTACAAGAATATGCAATGAAAAATAGGGGTTCCCATTTAAAAAATTCAAGTCGACCTTGACATGACCTTCACGACGCCACCCAAAGTCAATCAAATTTACCCATGTAATGCATTACTTTATCTTCAACAACTTTTGTCTGAAACATTTTTCAAAATAACCACTTCCTTTACTTTAAAATGGGGTGTACGGGTGGTCTGAAACACCCGGTATATACAGCGTCGCGAAAGTGACACGCGGAGAGAATAGTTCGGGCGCTATTCGTTCGCGGACGCGTGAGCCTCCTTGACCCCCGGCAGGAGGACAAGTTTCACCACCGGCTGGACGAGTTCCGAGGTGGAGGTTCGGACGGTCACGACGCGGACCGTGCCGTCGCTTCCGGGGTGTAACCGGGTAATTCTCGCGGGGGGCCAATGGGTGGGCGAGGTGGACTCCGAGCGGATGAGGCACAGTGCTCCGACTTCTGGTGCTGGCTCGGCCTTGAGCCATTTCGACCGAGGTGCCAAGGCGTGGATGTACTCCTGTGACCATCGCTGCCAGAAGTGGTCACGCATTTGCTGGAGTAGCTGCCATCGCGACAGCGTGTTCGGTGACTGGTCTGCCAGCGAAGGCTCCGGAACTGCCAACAGCGGAGCGCCTATGAGGAGGTGTCCTGGAGTCAAGGCCGACAGGTCATCCGGATCATCCGACAAGGCCTGCAACGGACGAGAATTTAAGCAAGCCTCGATTTGTGCTAGGAGGGTGCTCATCTCCTCAAAGGTGAGAGTAGACTCTCCGATCACTCGTCGCAGGTGATGCTTGGTTGATTTCACCGCGGCCTCCCATAGCCCTCCAAAGTGCGGTGCGGCAGGAGGGTTGAAACGCCAGGATACGCCCTCCTTGGTGACTCCCTACTCGATGCGACGGCCATCGGGGGAAGACGCACGGAAGAACTCTCGCAGCTGCCTGTCCGCGCCGACGAAGTTGGTGCCGCAGTCGGAGTATATTTCCTCGCACAGACCTCGACGGGAGATGAACCTGCGGAATGCGGCGAGGAATGCGTCCGTGGAGTAGTCGGACACTACTTCCAGGTGAATTGCTCTGGAACAAAGGCAGACAAATAAGGCCTTGTGTGCTCGCTGTCCTCGCCCCTTGGATGGGCGGAGGAATATCGGACCGGCGTAATCGACCCCTGTCCTCAGGAAGGGGTGCGCTGGAGTAACCCGACCTGGCGGGAGATCGCCCATCAGAGGCCGCGGAGTGTTGGCTCGCCAGCGAACGCACGTCACGCATCGTTGTAGGATCCGCTTGACCACGGCTCGACCTCGCGGCACCCAGAAGCGGAGGCGGAGAAGTCCCAGTGTGAGCTGCGTGCCTCCATGCAGCGTCCGTCGGTGGCAAGACTCTACGATGAGCTTGGTAAGCCATGAAGCTGGTGGCGCTATCATGGGGTGGCGCTCATCGTAGGTCAGTATCGCGTGTTTCAGGCGACCCCCAACGCGGAGGATTCCTTGGCTGTCGATGAAGAGGTGCAGCTTAGCCAGGTGGCCGCCCTTGGGCATCGAGCGAGATTCTCGAGCGGCGGCGATCTCAGCGGCGTAATGAATCCCTTGGACGACTCTGAGCCAGCGGAAGAGAGAGACGTCGAGTTCGCTCGGCAGCAGAACGGCGCTGAGAGGATGACGACCGGATGGCCGCCAGCGGAGACACCATGCAGACACACGTAAGAGCCGGTGTAGAGAGGAAAACTGGAGAAGAATTTCCGGCTCCGGTTTGTCCCTGCATGTGGCGACTAATACAGTTCTTTTAATTTCAGGGACCTCGCCCATCATTGTCTGGTTGTCCTGGTCTGGCCATAGCGACGAGTCCCTGGGAAGCCAGTCGGGGGCCTGGGGGGCCACTCCACCAGAGGGGGTGGTCCAGCAAATCCCTCGGGGCGATTCCTCTGGATGCGCAGTCGGCTGGATTATCCTGGCCAGGGACGTGCCTCCACTGTGCTTCGGGTAGCCGCTGTTGAATCAGCGACACCCGATTGGCCACGTAGGTCTTCCACCGCGAGGCGTGACCCTTGATCCAGTGGAGGGCGACCCTGGAGTCGGACCAGAGGTACACCGGTGCTGACGGTATATCTAGTGAAGACCGGAGATGGCACGTGAGATTCGCAAGCAAGGAGGCAGCGCAAAGTTCCAGCCGCGGGAGAGTCACGGGCTTTATGGGAGCGACCTTGGTTTTGGCGGCGAGAAGATGAGTGGCCGTCCCGTCGGCAGTGGTCACGCGGAGGTAGACGACGGCAGCAAAGCCACGTTCGGACGCGTCGGCGAATCCGTGGATCTCAATCTGCGAAGCCTGGTGAGTCGTCCCTAGCCAGCGCTCCACCCTGAGGCGCCCCAGCACATGGAGCTCGGAGAGGAGACGCTGCCAGGACTGGGCGTCCTCGGTTGGGAGCGGAGTGTCCCAATCCAGTCCCTTTAGCCATGCAGACTGTATTAGTATCTTGGCGCGGATGATGACAAGAGCTAGCCATCCTAGAGGGTCGAACAACCGCGCCGTCTCTGACAGGACTCGCCTCTTGGTGTATTCGCCTGTGACTGGAGCCTGGATCGTGAAGGAGAAGTCGTCGCTGGCGGGATGCCAGCGCAGGCCCAAGGTGGAATGCACCTCGTTCTCCCAGGAGTGATGCGCTAGCTGCAGCCGGTGATCACCCCTTCAAGGATGGCTTCGCTGTTGGCGGCCCACTTCCGCAGCGGAAACCCGCCCGCCGTGCAAAGCTCTCGGAGCTCTGTTTGCAGAGCGACGGCATGGTGCAAGGAGTCGGCTCCCGTTATGACGTCGTCCATGTAACAATCATGGCGTAGAGCGAGGGCCCCTCTTGAACCTCGTGCTTCCTCGTCAGTAGCCAGTTGGCGGAGTGTGCGGACGGCGAGGAACGGCGCACAGGCGAGCCCGTAGGTGACGGTGTTGAGCTCATATTCTTGCGTCTTTTCAGAGACTCTCGGGCGCCAGAGAATCCGTTGGAAGCGGCGATCTTTGGGGTGAACGAGGATTTGCCGGAACATCTTCTCGATGTCCGTGACAAATACAAAGCGGTGCCGACGCCAGCGGAAAAGAATGTCAGCCAAGGCCGGAAGTAGGTTGGCGCCGACCATCAGGTGGCTGTTCAAAGAGTCCTCCGAGGTGATTCGTTGCGACCCATTGAATACCACCCGGAGCTTGGAGCCGAAGTTGGACTGGCGGAAGACTCCGTGGTGAGGTAGGTAGCATGCTGCTGTACTAGTCGTGCTCACAGGACTCATGTGTTCCAGGTCCTCGTACTCCTGCATGAATTCCCGATACTTGGCACCGAACTCAGGATCTCTCTTGGACCGGAGGTCCATGGCGTTCAGGAGGCGTTCGGCGGATTTTCGAGTCTCACCAAGCGACGTTGGCGAGGAAGAGAACGGAAGACGTACGACGTACCGACCGGATGCAGTCCGCTGGTAAGTGCGTGTGAAGAGGGTCTCACACTGTTCCTCCTCCGGCGTGAGTGCGACGGGGGGAGGAAATTCCTTCTCCTGCTCCCAGAAGCTGTGCACGAGTTTGCTCAATTCTGGGTCCACCGTGCATTGCAGGGAGCTCCGGGGACCCTGGAAGGACGCCGAGCTAGATCCTCCCGACAGGATCCATCCTAGGGCCGCCTTCTGTGCGACTGGCTCACGAGGGCCACCCTTGCGGAGCCCGGCCTCCAAGATGGTCGAGCAGACTTCCGCACCCAGCAATATCTCGACTGGATCGTGCTCCTGGTATCGGGGATCGGCGAGCTCGAGGCCACGGACGTGAGGCCAGAAGGAGAAGTTGGCTGCCGATGACCCTTGATATGCCGACAGTCGCGGCAGTACGAAGGCGACCGCTCTCAGCTTGGCTCCCGTGGTCGTGGAGGAGAGGTTGAGCGCCACTCTGCCGCGGGTTGACCCGGATCGAGCCCCGCCGATGCCGATGATAGACACCGAAGAGCTTGTGCGGGGGAGCTTCAGGCGTTGGACCAGCGCCTCCGAGACGATCGACACCTCGGAGCCTTGATCGAGCATCGCCCGAACTGGGTGAAGATGCCCGGCGCGGTTGGCGATGAGCAGGCGAGCTGTCGCGAGAAGGATCGCCTTGCGCTCGGACGAGGAGTGCATCGCAGCTAGCGCGCTAACCTCGTTGGAAGAGGACGAACTATACGCGTCGTGCAGTGTAGAGTGGTGCTTGCCTTTGCACGTGAAACAGGTTTTGACGGACTGGCATTTGGAGACCAAGTGATTCCCGAGACAGTTATAGCACAGTCGGTTTCGTTCTACGAAGGACTTTCGATCGCTCGCGGACTTCGCCTTGAAGTCGCCACACACCATGAGCGTGTGCTTTCCTTGGCACAGTGCGCACTTTGAGTAGTCGGAGCCGGTCTTCGAGTGGTGAGCCTTCGCAGTTCGCGGCGCACTTTCAGCGGTCCTTGACGATACTCTCGGTTTCGCGGCGTTCAGAGTGAGAATGCGCTTCGCGATAAAATTGACGAGAGTGTCGTGGTCTGGCGGATCAGTGGAGTCGCTGATCGAGGACTCCCATTCCATCCGTGTGCGCGAATCGAAGAGCTCGATAGTGAGGAAGTTGAGGAGGTCCATACCATGGGAGTCGACGGGCCTCCCGATACTCTCCTGCGCGTTTACGGCGGTCGTAACGGCGTTATGTATGCGACCGAGCTCTTCCGCGGACTCGCACTTCATCTTCGGGACCGAAGTAAACGCGGCGAAATTAGAGCGAATGAGCTCTCTTTTGTTTTCGAAATGTCTGCACAGAATCACCCACGCGCGCTGATAATTGTCACCGGTCACAGTCAAAGATTTGATCAACCTTTCAGCGGGTCCCTGGACGCAAGACCGGAGATAGTGGAAGCGCTCGATGTCGGAGACTGACGCATTCTCCCCGATGACTGACAGGAAGAGATCGCGGAACGAGGGCCATTCTTCGTAGGACCCAGAGAACGTCGGGAGTTTGATGCGCGGCAACGACGTCTTAGGAGCCTGCTCCTGAGAAGACTCGCTTTTGAGCGTGGCGGGCTTCTCGCTCTTGAGCTTGTTAGCGTAATCGATTAACATGCTCCGTTGTGTCACGTAAGTGGTTTCCGCAGTATCGATAAAATCTGCTTTTGCGTACTCACTTTCGAGATATTTGTCTTTTAGAGCCGCCACGATGAGGTCGTGATGGGCCTCGAATCTCGTCCATAACGTCTCGAGGATGCGGAGGCGAGCCTGGATTGCTTCGGCGGTGATGCTCGAGACGCCCATCTTACGCAGATTGTCCACGGAGCGGGACATTCGTCTATGGATGTCGTTTTGCGCTTCGAACAACGCCTTCAAACAACGCCTTCAAATCAGCATTCATTGTTCTTTCCTATTTTCAGAGATCACCACACACCACAGAACTGCACTGCACTGAGAGGACCACTCCGAAACAGCGGACGCGGATGGTGGCTCCGGCTCGAAGGACCAGAAATGTTCGCGAGCGAGTCCGACAGTGAGCCGCGGAAAAGTGATAATAGTGCAGTGTGAAAGTCAAATAGAAATAACAGAACTTTATTGCAGTCAGAACTTTTACGGTAACAATTATTGAGTGCAGCGGCAACGCGTAACAGCGAAGAAGCGAGCAGTGCAGCGGGATAGTGCGATTTTCGTGCGAGATATCGCGAGCGGTGTAACGTTCAAGAAAAATCAGTGTCCAAGAAAACTAGCGGTCGTCGTGCGAATATGTCTGCGATATTGACAGAGAGAGACATGGTCCGAAAAGAGCAAGCGGTCGTTATAAGCGGTTTGACAAAGCGGCGTAACTAAGCGGTGTGAGCGTAAAGTAAAGACTTCGAAAAGCGCAAGACTTCGGTCGGTCCGCGTGCGGTGCCCCTTTTATTGCGAGCGGATTTTGGGCCCGTTGCGACGTGGACCAATTAATTTCGTATTTAGCGGTGACCTCAGGGCGCCGCGCATTATTCGCCGCCGATGAGGTCAGGAATTAGCGTTATTGCGTTTGCCATGCGCACGACCTTTTTCGATCAGCTGATTGGCCATCAGCTGATCGTGACGTATGGGCGCGCATGCCCGACAGTTGCGTGGATTTTGACGGCGGTGGACAATGTTGTTGTCAATTGTATATGTTGAGCGTTTTTATGGCACGAAAAAGGCGAGAGATAACTCGAACGGTCGAGTTTGTTGAAAAAATGGATTTTTCGAGAAGTTTCTCGACGCCGGTTAAGTTCGAATTTTTAAACTGCGATTGTGAATCTCGAATACTTATCTTTATCTAAAAATGATGCCAATTTATCGAGACTCGATGCGAGAAATTTGTATGAATCGATGAAACGTAATTTTATTTGATTTTTTGATTCTTCTTCTTCTTTAAGATCAACACTTTTGGTAAACGAAATATATTTTTCCTTGGTTATCGGTAATAACTCGATTTTCTCTTCCAACGCTGTGGCTATTTCTTCGATAATAAAATGAGAATCGTAACCGGATAAATTGTGAAAAACTATCGGAATACAAAAGGAATCTTTATAATTTAGATTACAATTTGAGTGTGCAGGTCCTCTGTATCGCCCGGTCAGATGGCAATGATCGCGAACGCGTGTATCGTCTTGCGCGAACGGTTTTTCGCATATATGACAACGAGTGGCGTTATGGAATTTCTCCCACTCTTCGGACGTTAAATTTACCATGGGGACATTTGTTTTTAAAATATTTTTTACACGTAACGCCAAATTTTTAAGGTCTTCGGCGAACCATGCTATATAATCAACGCTACGACGCGAATGATACGCTGATAATGAGTCATCGTACGAACAATGTACATAATAAGCTAAACTAAATACCCGATGGCGTTGATATAATTTTTCTTCTTTCGTCTTGGCCAGGACACATTCCAAGTCGGCGTAGACCACAAATGGAAGCCGCTCCTTCCGATTGGGGTTGCTGAACTCGAGCCACTTGTCCTTGTCGCTCGGCAATCGGACAGCGCAGTCGTTTAGCTTTCCGCAGTCGACCGTATGGGACTGCAACTTGGCGTCCGAAAGAAAATAATGTAGACATCTGTAAAAGAAATAAAAAATTTTTTTATCATAAGATTTTTTATATAAATTATAATTTTTCAAATAATATAAAATAAACTTACCGATCGTAGATATATTTCTTGTGATAATTTTTGGTTAGTTGTGAGTTCACGAGCCGGGATAAATTCTTGATCCAAGCGAAATGTCCCACGCTGTTGCCGTCTTCAGTGTACAGCAGATTTACATGCTTGTTCCGCTTCTGGTCCGAAAGACGTATCGGGACAATGTTTTTGTCTTCGATGCCGTACACATTGATTGAAATGTCATTTGCATGTTCAAATTTTTTAATCTGATTCACAGTCACTGGAAACTCAATGTCCCGGAGATTCAGCACTGTCGCGTAATGCGGGTACGATGATTCCCGTTCCGCATGACTTTCGGCGAGATACAGAGCGGCGACCACTGCCCACGCGAAACATGCATTGTCCTTTGATTGCACGTTAATCACCGCTCTCTTCATCATAATCTCCCGCGGTAACTTGATGTGACATCACGCGCGCATGGGATTGTACTTGTTTATATTTACAGTCAAGTTCAGTATTCGCGACAATGCCCACCCGCTATCGCGTTCCTGAAACTCTTCCAGAGACGCTAGGGTGGACTCGATAACGCGCTGTTCGTACCACTCGCGTAAATCGGATGTGCGAAAGAGTTCATAGTTTCTCGTATTCACACTTTTATTCGCGTGTTTATCACCCGACACAAATTCGCCGTTGAATATAGTGTTCACTTTTACACAATTGTGTTTTTTTAGAGCGTCCTTCACATGTTCCAACACAATGTCTTTAGCGTCATCGAGAAATTGGCGCGGTTCGATGTGATTATAATTTATCACCGCACCAGTCGATACGCGACTCTCGAACGCCGTATCAATTTCGCGCCACACAAGTCCATTTTGACGCGCACTACATCCGGCACCCGCGTGTACGAAACGTCCACGTACCGAATTTTTCAAATCTTCGAGGCGCGCGATCCGAGCAATCAGTGATTGTCGATTTCCGATCGATAATCGTGGCCGTTTGATTCGACTTTGCTCTTCCAACGACTCGATGTACTCGTCGCATCGTTGCTCCCACACAATGTAGTTTTCCAGCGAATCAAGCAAAGCGGATTGTTCTCGCAAAATTTGCTCCTCCATATTGCTAACGTACACTTGCAAAATTTAGCGTTTCCAGTGATAGGTCTGATGCACTTTAGCTACTGGTGGGGTGCGTCTCTCTATCATGATTTATATATCGTCTCATGCATTGTTTTATCATCGAACATTCTAGAACGATTTCATCTTACAAAAAATTCCCCGTAGTACCGTGTACAATTTGATCTTGATAATTTCACGTTTTGTCACGTACATATGAAAAATCTAACGTGATTGCATCAGGGGCAACCGTACATCGGCCCTTGATTTTAGCGCTTTCAGCTAAATCTTTGTCTGGGGATGATGCATGTTTTAACCTTGGCGGTTATTTTTTCACTATTTGTCACATACATTTGAATAATTTTGGTGCGATTGCATCAGTGGCAGTCGTACATCGGCGCTCGATTTTATCAAATTCAGCTAAATCTTTGTCTAGGGATGATACACATTTTAACCTTGGCGGTTATTTTTTCACTATTTGTCACGTACATTTGAAAATTTTAACGTGATTGCATCAGGCGCAGCCGTACATCGGCGCTCGATTTTTGCAAATTCAGCTAAATCTTAGTTTCGATGCAGATCTTAACCTTGAAAATTTCCCGTTTTGTCACGTACATTTGAATAATTTTGACGTGATTGTATCAGGAGCAGCCGTACATCGGCGCTCGATTTTAGCAAATTCAACTAAATCTTTGTTCCGAAGATGATGATGTCATCGCAGCCGTACATCGACGCGACAAAATTTTGGAGGAAATTAAAATGTTGTGTCAGCAATAATCCCCTCTACATCATAATTTGGGATACTATTTGAATTGATATTGATTCTAATACGATTGCAGTATTGCATCAATCGCGCGTGTGAAAGATTCATTGCTGAAGAAATATAAATTTCTACGTTCCGATTCGAAATGGTGAAACTCCACCGTGTAAGAAGCAAAAATGCGACACGTAAGTTTAAATCGTTAAAAAATTTGTTACTTATTGATTTTTAATATTGTTGTATAATTATTTATATTTTATAGTATCCAGCCTCGTCGTGCAGCTCGCATACTTGGAAGAAGGTACGCTCTAACCCCGACGTCGTACAAGTATTTGGACATTGGAATAAGCGTTGGAGCTGTATCGTACGTGGAGCTGATTCTCGGCGATAATCGAGGCAATCAAATAGTGTTACCCTTTTCAATGTGGAATTTGTTGATGCGGAAGCAAGCAGACGTTGAACAATTTCTACAATCGACTGCTCCCCCATTAAGAATTGGAGATTTAACGATTGAAATGTATCAATCGAAAATTGTAAAACTTGCATTATGCGAAAATTCTTTGTACATGAAACCAGAATCGTTATTACATTTATTTAATTTTGAAAATTGTATCGATCATATGCACAATTGGTTATGCGAGAATACGTATCTTGTAAATGAAAAATTTAAACAATTTGAAACTGTATTACAACGTAATAATATTACTACTGTATGCGATGCTGTAAAAACGATACGTGAGAGTGATGTCTTTGACAGCGAATCATTGATCGATTGCGAATTATTAACATGTGCTGTAAATGATATTCATTACGATGCGTGCAATAAATAATTATTTTTATTCCATCTATGATTTTATTTCTTTCCTTCCATACGAATAAGAATAGTCGACAATTTTTCTCAACACGCTCCGCCAAAGATGTAGAGAAATGCTGAGGTAGATGAGACACGATGCTCTAGTTGGAATGAGACGCGAGATATTAAAAAGATATATAATGAAGAGGAGTCTGCTGCACTAGAGTATCATTTCTTTCGTTGTTCTTTGCGTTTCATTAGTCTTGTGTGTTACGTTAGTGCAATGGCTGAAGAAAACGTAATCATCGGTAATGAAGATATGGATGATAATGATGTTGAAGAAAACGTAATCATCGGCAATGAAGATATGGATGAATATGATGCCTGGATGGATCCCGTTGTGGTGGAAAAAATTGAGATTGAGAGAGAGAGAAGAGCGAAATGGAAGAAATTATATGCGAAAGAAGAATCATCTGATAAGGAACCTGATTTCGATTTTCGAACTAGTGATGTTGAAGAATTACTTCAGTATGAGCGGGAACAACTTTCGAAGAAGAATCGGGAAATTTCAGTCGTTCAATTTATAAGAAATCGTGAGCTCGGCTTGAAAAAACCCCGCACAATTTCGTTGAACAGATTTCTCAAAACTCGAAAATTTTGGGCGAACTCAGTTAAAAAATGTAATGCAAGTTTTTGTTTTGAATGTATATATGCGGAAGATCCTAATCACACTAAAGTAAAATGTTTCGGAAATAGACTTTGTGAACATCTTGAATTATGTAAAGGCATAGACAAATTCGAAGAAGATGTGCATGAGAATATGCTACGACATGACTTGGAAACGTTGAAGGTAAAAATATTTTTGCTAATGTGTAATAAATTTAAAACATTTACAATTATTATGTTTAATTTCAGAGTTTACGAGAGTACATGAATAGTCGACGAGAGGACCAGGAGCGGAAGTCCCTCAGCCCGACACATCGCCCCTAGTCTTCCAGGAGCGGCTTCACCCCCCCCCCGCACCACCAAATTATTTTTATTATTATTTTATTATTATATTTTATTTTATTATAGTCTTAATTTTAAGTACATACACACACACACACACAATTGTATAAAATACACACATTTTTAATAAATTTATATTTTATATTTTGATGTAAAAAAAATCTAATTATTTATGCACCTCTTCATGCGTTCCCATCCTTGCATCTCTCTTGCGTCTCTTTCGCGCTAGTTTTAAGTATCGCTATCTCTATCATACTCGTTAGTTGTAAGTCTCGCGATATTATCGTTCTCTCTTGCACGCGTCGTCTTCGCGCTATCGTTCTCTCTCGCACGCGCTAGTTGCAAGTCTTCGCGATATTATCGTTCTCTCTCGCACGCGCACTAATTGTAAGTCTCGCGATATTATCGTTCTCTCTCTTGTACACGTCGTCTTAGCGCTATCGTTCTCTCTTTCATATGCGTTCTCTCTCACTCGCGTTGTTCTCTCTCGCACGCGTTGTTATTCTCGATATTATCGCTCTCTCCCTCTCTCTTTCGCTTAAAATATACTCGTTGTTCACTTACCTTTGCGTCGTCCTTCTCCCACCTATACGTCGTCCTTGTCCCACGTTAACGCCATCCTTGTCGCACTCGTAGCACTGTCCTCTTCACACACTTTGCACTGTCCTTTTCCCATACATAGCGCTGTCCTTCTCACACCACCGTCCATCGGTTGCACCGCGGACCCCCTCGTCCATCGCTCGCGCTGCGGATCCCCCTTCACCGCGCGGACCCCTCGCCCATCGCTCGCGCTGCGGATCCCCCTTCACCTCGCGGGCCCCCTCGTCCATCGCTCGCACCGCGGATCCCCCTTCACTGCGCGGACCCTCTCGTCCATCGCTCGCGCCGTGGATCCCCCTTCCCCGCGGGTGACGTCACTCCCCCCGCACCGCGGTTCTCCTCGCGCCTCACCCCCCCTGAGGTCCTGGGTTAGAACTGACATAGTATACCTACTAAAGTATTAAGGCAAGATAATCGAAAAATGAATATTTTACTAGATATATTACGGTTTATGTTAAATTAAGAAATGATTTCAAGCCTCATAACTCGAAAAGTACTCAATAAAAAAATATTTTATTATAGTGTTTTGGAAAGCTCTCGAGATAAGCTACAAGAATATGTAATGAGAAAGTGTAGGTTCTATTAAGAAATTGAAGGTGATTTTCATGTGACCTTCAAATAACTCTTCAAGGTCAAACCAATGTTGCCATCTTATGTTTCCCTAGAAACCATACAACTTTTGTCTGAAACATTTTTTCGATTTTTCTTTATTTTCCGAAATATTTGGCTGGGGAAATTAAAATGGGTTACCCTGTATGTACGCAGGAAAGAGTTGTACGTAGTCGTTGAATCTAGGATGTATACTATCCTTACATATATAAGACTCGTAATTAAATGAAATTAATACATTTTTGAAGTTATATATGAATAGTTGTATTACCACGTAGTAGGTAGTTACTGCTATATAAATAAAGTTATTGATAAATAGTTTTATAATCAAAATAACGATAGGGAATTATTTAGTCAAGTTATCCTAAATATCCTAATAAAATTAGTTTAATCGAATAACAGTTTCTGTTCTATTGTACTATACGCTAGAAGTAAATATGATCTAGGAATAAATAGATTCTAATTATTAGATTCTAATTATTATAAAATACGATAATTATAATAGCTTATAGAATAAATCTAAGGAAATTGATATTCGACTTGTCATCTCCTTAATTTAGAGGAATTCAAGTACGCAATACACATTAAGTACAAATAGTATATTAATTAAATTAGTACAGTGTTATCTTAAAATTAATGAATTATAGCACTATAGAGGTAATTGTAGATTGACATAATCTATAATAACATTTGTGGTCACAGGAGGAACGTAAGTTCTTCCTTTTATGGTTTACATACTTTTGTGTTCACTTGTGTTATAGTACGTATGCCCTCTCTAGTATAGTTGACCTATAACGGATGATAAACTGTTAATTAACTAATAATAATAATTTAATTTTTGGTTGAAAATATAATTGCTAATGAGCATGAAATTTTATATTTTATATTATATTTCATTAAATGAAATGATAGATCCTTGTAATAAGGAAATACGTATTATTGATCTGTCGTAGGATTGTTTGTTAGCAGTAACGAGGTGTATACATTGCCTCAAATGCTGAATATATAAATTTACTGGAATAATAGTATAAAGAAACTGTAACACTACTAAATAAATAAATAAATATCAACGAATCTATTCGTGAATAAAAGAGTTGTTTAGATATAAACTTTCGTAATATAATATTACTAAATTAATATTGCTTACCCGGATTACAACGGTTTGCAAACAGCATTTGTAGAATATAACTTTTGCAATATAAACATAATATTACTAAATATAATATTAAATATAATATTACTAAATATAATATTACTAAATTAATATACGATTGGTTTGCAAATAGCATTAATTAGACGTTACTTTTGAATATCGTGTTAAAGTAGATTGTTGCTTTTCTCTCCTGTTATAACTATAATTCATGAAACGGATGTACATCTATGCTGAACAGTTATATGTATTGCCTCACCGGTATAATAATATCTAAATTAGAACCGGTATAATAATATCTAAATTAGAACTTTGTATAAATATACATTGATACGAATATATACTGATAGCAACTGAGTGTATAGATTGAATTTATAAGGATATAAAATTATAGATGGATACATTATATAATGTATCATGTAAATAATATTTGGTTGTTGTCGCTCCATTAAATGATTGCTATGATATGTAAATTACTGTGACATCTATTTCGTCACGGTTGATGAGTTGCGCGCAGGTGCACTGTACTGTCGAGTGTATAATCTTGTAACGGGCGTTCTCCGTCAGAGTCGCGGATAACTGCAGTCGTGTTTCCAAGGATCGGGTAGGCAAGCGAAATAAAAAAAATACGCGTGGTATTTTAAATAATATATATATTTGCGTGTGACGAGATACAATCGTGTCGGTTTGTGTGTATGTGTAGATGTGTGTGTTTAAATGGTGCAACGCGTGGTTCGGCTGTGCGCGTGGGTGTGTGTGTGTGTGTGTGTGTGTGTGTGTGTGTGTGTAACGGTGTGCGTACGTGAAGTTCCTCGTGTGCGAAACGCGACCGCCGCCGGGTTTCTTTTGCTTGATCGCTGTATCGCCGGATTAAATGCCGTTGGAAAACAGCAGCGTTTATTGCGTTCGGGGGCACCGCGGAACGATGCGCTTCCGGGGGGGTGTTACAGTTTTAAAACGCGGTTCGGATGCTGTAAGTCCGGTTTGGAACGGTCGTGTGGTTTCGGCGCAATCCGTGATTTTTGGTAACCGGAGAATTAGAATATGATTTCGCTCGCGGTGCGGTCGATGACCGCGTGACGTAAGCGGCGCGTGTTTATGGTTTTTGTCGTCGCGCTTTTTCGCTCCCCGATGTTCGTAGAATCGGGCCGTATTTTCCCCGTATGGTGTGGTCGGGATTTCCGGGATAGTCGGTTCTTAGCGGGAACAACCGCTGGGGGCAGCTCTCTTCTCTACCTCCGTATGAACCGACGGGCCGAGGATGGATGCTGTGCGTGTACCGAGATCTCCCGGTTAAATCGGGGTGCGCCCCAATTTAGTTTGCACGCAAAGAGAGAGGAAAAAAAATGGATTCGTCTATTTGGTCGGACCCCTGAGATCTCCCAGGCGTGGTGGAGAGCACCCCACCGCTTGGTCTTGAAACTTTGTAGACTGGTATCGGATAGCTATCTTTTGCGACTGTTCGCTCGAGAAGCTCGGAATAAAAAGGTGCCTATGGTTGATATGTCGCCCTTTTTATACTGGGCTAATTAGCCCGCGCCGGCGTACATTAGACTCACCCCCACCGAGCGGTCGGGAAAACGGAACGGCGTGAGTCCCGCTCGTAGGAGCGCGGCGGAGCCGGGCGCGAGGAGATCTAACTCCTTCGCTCGGTACTTGTCGGCCGTTTTCGACGTACTTTGCCAATTCGGCCCGGCTTGATTTTAAGCCGTTGTGGTGGTTAAAAATGTGGCGCTATGCGCCCTGCCCTTTGCCCGGCGGTGTTCTGCCGGGCGGCAGCTTCCAGCTCGCATGCTGAGCATTAATTAGGGGGGTGCAAGGGTGCATCGTTATAATCTTATGGGCATAATACCTGAAAATGGAAAGCAATGTTACTTAGGAAACATTTACGAACACGTATTCATATATTAAATTAGCCTAGTGATTGAATTTGTATAACGACACGGATGTCATAAGTAAATGAATCTAATTGCATTGTTAACTTTGTATGGATACATTCTGCTTTACTTTACTTATTGATAATTGCACACGCAGACTAGCTGATTTTGATCTTACCTATGGATGAGCGAGTTATACAGTACATGTTGCAGTAGTAATTACTTAATAATTAATAGAAAATAGTGTAATATAAATTTAATATAAATTTAACATAAATAATCTAATGGGATAATTATCCAGAATAGATTCACTCGCACTGATTGGTACTTATCATTGGTTAGCCTGAGATATTCACTTGTGTGAAGCACTGGAGCGTATATACATATCTAACCTTATACTAAATATAATTTTAATAATAATAAATCGTTATGGAAGAATATACTTTTTATAACATTACACTGTTGTAGTGCATAGATAATATAATAAGTAAAATTACGTGCAATATGGTTGGGGTGATGCGGGGGTCGGCTGTAGTATGTCTATGGTAGATATGCACGCCGCTCTTCTGTATTACATTGCAGTACGCAGTGAAATCCTTCTTATAATGCACCTGTAAATAGGAAACGATGGTTTGATAAACTGTATTGCATAATTCTTGCTCATTTACTGAATAATGGTGCTAACATGTATTCCGTCTGGCACAAGTATAGGTTATTGAATGTACTGGCAATTACCCGTTGCATTATTCGATACATTACAATCTGTTTTGCGATCCAAGAATGTTAATATATTCCCCGTTGTGAATAATGCGTTGATATGCTCACAATAATTAATGTGAAGATGTTGGATCGATCAATCTCAATATGCGTGCTGAATGGTGCTGCTACTATTGTTACTTGGTATGTTTGTTGAAAGCTGCATCTGCAAACGAGTGAAAAAATTATTAGCTTCTTTCTGGATTGCTGTCTTCAGAATATAAGTGACAGTATAAGCAGCTCTTAAACACGCGGTGCGTATATTATGACAGCTGGTCATATACTATGTAGTGTATAGATGAGTGGCCTAGCGAAAATCACTAGACGAAAAATTTAGGCTCCTACATACATGAAAGGTGTTCAAAATCAATCGGCAATGCTGAATAAGAATGGAATGGCCTGCTTAATCATTGTCTGAATTAATTAACAATGGATAATAATTGGTTATTAATATAATTTTCACTAGTATTAAATGTATAATCTTATTTTTCTTATTTTCCTTCCTTTTCTTATACATTATAATATATTTACAGCCATATATCAAGTGGCTTTTACTAATGTTTATGCATTGTTAAGAGTATTAACTGTTGTCACAATTTTTTATAGTACATGTATTTTGACAATTTCCGTTAGAAATAAGTGTAACTCGCGTGCGTGCGTCACTCTGTAGTGATCACCAATCGCTATAGAGTTGAAAATTGAAGACCAGAAATGCGATTTTTAATCGCTGCGCAGTCGATACATGCTTATGTAAGGGGATGCGCGTCAAGTGAGACGGTAACTACTTGACCTCCCCCTTGGGATAGTGAGACAAATTTTTAGTTTTGGCTGCGCAGTAATTCATGTGCGGATATTGTATGCGCATTGGGAGGACTGGTTCATTCTTGACCCAAACTACTCTCCCACTGAGAAATAAACTTACTTTGCCGCAGTCTATAATAGCAAGTTATAAGTAAACTAGGTTTTGTACACACTTATTATTGATTCCTTACATTGATATATAGCTAATATAAGATAGTTTAAGTTTTATGTATATTATCAAATTATGTATATTATCAAATATTATTAGAAAATAGTTACGCTAGTTTATTAAGCATTAGTAGATTGAATAATTAGATATTTACAGATTATTCCTGCGTTGATTTGTTAATTGTGTTAGATATAGTACAACTGAATAATGGAGGAGATAATAAATATCCAAGACCTCATGAATAGGCTTGTTAAGGATAATATTTCTTCTGAAGACCTCGTTGCCTGTGCCATCAGGAATTTGTACTCTGCAGAGAAACATGCTGTGTCTGGAAATAATGTTTGTCTGCGCAATAACATTCGTGCAACAATTGCATATGTTAAGTTGCTGTAAGACTATGGCCAGCAGATGGATTTGGCACGGTTATATTTGTTGCATCGTATTAAGTTGTTGGAAGTGCGAGATCATGATCAAAGCCTAGAATTAAGTTTACTTCGTGGTTTGTCTCCACTTGCAGAAAAATCCGCACCCACCAACGATGATAGGATTATTCAAAACTGGAGTGGCAGCTGTTTACAATTTCTGAATAAAGAAAGTGACCAGGAGCTGGAAATCATTCTGGACACACGCATGATAAAGGAAATTGATTTTTCCAAATCTGCACTTCATGATATTAGCAACAGATTAGAAGTCAAAAAGAATACGCTCCTTGAGATTGAGCAAAAGATAGAGGACGCATCCAATATAATATTGTCTTCATTTGAGCATGGTGCGTCGTTAGAATCGGAGCTTCATACATCCGGTAACTCCTGTAGGGTTGAGCGAACCCCGGCTCAGGTATCACCCAATCGCCCTAGAGACGGGGGCGCTCGAACTACGCCCCCAAAATTTATACGCAACATGGATTTGATAAAGGACAATGAAAACTTACCGGCTCAAGGGGTGCTCGGATCCCCCAGAGACCGGCACAGTGGTGAGCCCGACACCGCTGGGTCGACCGTCCCAGGACGGGAATCCTGCGAGGGCACTGTTGGAGTGGTCTCGGCCAGCGCCCCAGCAGAACAAGTAGCGACTGCTGAGATCAATCCGTTGGAGATTGTCACATGCACTTACAAAACATCGGATGTGAACCAGTCTGATGATGTCGTGGTGCAAAATATTAGAGAGAAAAGAAAGGCCTCTACATCCCCAGTCAGCGATGTGGAGGATTCAATAGAAAGAATTGTTCGTCGGCCCAATAAAACTCGGGTAATGGAGTCTGCGGAGGCGCCTATAACTCTTAGCTCTGATAGCAGAATACAAGAAGACGATGAAGCGGTCTATAAAACATCGGGTTCTAAAACGGACACAGAATCAGAAGATGAAGAAGAGTTTCCCTCAAATGTTTGCGTCACGAGAGGAAACAAGAAGAAGAATGAAAGATTGGCTGATTTCTCTCAGCTTAAGGCCTCTAAGCTCAGGAAATCTAGGAAGCTCGGTATAGCTAAGGATTACAAAGTTGATGAGCTGCTGGATGAAGAAGATGCTAATAATTCAAAAAGTTCCTCCGCTTTTAGGGAAGAATTTATTGAGTCTGTTGTGGAGAGGCAGAGAAGACTCTCCGGATGCTCAGATGGACATAATACTTCATCTTCACGTAGGTCTGAGGAGATTCCACATGAAGCATCTGTATACAGCTCTGATAGCTACACTGTTAGTAGCGGTTATTCGGCTAATAAAAGCGCCAAGAACAAAGGTGGTAAAAAGAGCTGTTGAACGATCTTATAAAGACCAGGGGCAAAAGTCCAGAAGGAAAATAGCTATACCGACTGCAGTAACTAAGGAGGAAGCAGAGAGAGAGCTGCAATTTTCAAGGCAAAATTGATTAGAGATGGATCCTGCAGCCTTAGGCGCTAGATGTCTCGACCATTTGAATGAAATCGAAAATCAGAGAAGCCGATGTAGCAACATCTCAGGACGTGTTGCTGGTCGCATGAAGGATAGCAAGCGAATAGCTGCTGAAATTACGAAGGCTATGATAGAAAGACTCACACTTGCGGGCGATGCCTTCTCTCTTAAAAATGAAAATTTTGCATTGAAAGAAGAGCTTGAAGAAATTAAACGTAAAGAGCAGGCTCAAAGCAAGGAGATAAATAGCCTGCGTAAAATAATCACTGATTTGCAACGTGAAATTAGGTCGCTCAAGGAAGGCTTTGGACCATTTCCGGCGATGGTATCTGGTACCTCCTCCCCGTACAGGGGTATTAAGTCTGTGAAGGCGTTGCCTCTGGGGGAGAAGAGACCAGAAAGAAAGGAGAAGAGGACTTCTGCCTCTCCTGTAAGACTGGAGGTGGCTGAGTCTAACATGGAAGTTGAGCCCCTTGTAAGTGACATTCCTGGTTGCTCTAAGGATAGAGATTATATGGACCACAACACAGAATGGCCGGGTGGAGCCGCGTCGATCCCGTGGACAAAAGAAGATAAGCATAGGAAAGTAGAAATATCTAACGCTAAAATTAAGAATAGAAGTAACCTAAATTCTAATATGTACAGCGATCCTAATATGTACGATGATAATGTTAATTTTAGTACTAAGCCTAATTTTAAGAATTATGCTAAAAAAGTAGACAAGATTAATCCTGCAGCACAATCTACACCGCGCAGTAAGGGCATCAGGTTAGTCGATAATATACAGATAGTGCCCCCGGCATTCACTAAATCGGCCGTTGTCACTATAACCAGTAAGCCTGATGGCCTTACTTATGCGCAAATCTTGGCTAAGGCCCGCGAAAAGGTATGCCTCAGGGAGTTGGGTATACAAACTACAATCATCCGTCGAGCGATTAGTGATGCTATCGTCATCGAAGTCCCTGGCCCGCAGGGGAAACAATTGGCTAGCGTTCTTAGGTCTAATCTTGCAGAAGTTTTGGGACAAGATGCAAAGGTTCAAAATCCTGTCACGATGGGAGAAGGATCTATGCCTACGTGGCATAGATCCTTCGATTACCGAGGAGGAGATCTATTTGGAAATGGAGTCCCTTAGTGGTGCACACCGCAGCGAGTTCAAGGTTAGTACCATATCCAATATGAGAGATGGAATGAGGGTTGCCTGGGTAACCTGCCCGCTACAAACTGCGGTGAAAATCGCCGAAAACGGAGTGGTGACGCTTGGTTGGACTCGGGGGAAAGTAGAGCTCCTTAAAAAGCGCTCCGTACAGTGCCACAAATGTTGGCGCTTTGGGCACGTTGCGTCACGGTGTACCGCAGAAATTGATAGGAAGGGCACTTGCTTTCGTTGTGGTCAGGTGGGACACTTAGCTGGCGCGTGTAACACTGGAATGCTGAAGTGTCTTATCTGTGCAGAGGATGGTAAGGAATATAGACATAGGATCGGTGCACAACGTTGCCTTGAAAATCATGGATACCCTAGTGGTATTGTATCTTTAAAAAAGAGAATGCCTAATAAGGCAAGAATAGGGTCGCAATCGTCTAATCCATATGATGCAAGGTGTTAGAATTATACAGGTTAATCTCAACCGCAGCTGGGGAGCCCTGGATCTTCTTAGGCAATATATGATCGAAGCTGACATTGGCCTTGCCATTGTTGCGGAATCCCCCAGCAGGATTGAAGAGAGTAGTACGTATTTTAAGAGCTTGGACGAACTTGCTGCTATTCTTTGGAGGCCTGAAGGTCTAAGGCATTTAAGCTGTAGAGTTCTTGAACGCGGTCATGGTTTCGTTCTTGCACGAATGGGGGAAGTTTGTGTGACTTCTTGTTACATATCTCCCAATGTAAATAATGCTTTCTGTCGTATATTAGATCTCACAAAAAATAGCTATCACAAAAAATAGTTGTCTTTATGTAAAAAATATTTTTACAAAAAGTACTGATACTCACAAAAAATAGCTATCACAAAAAGTAGCTACCTTTATGTAAAAAATTATCTCACAAAAAATAGCTATTACAAAAAATAGTTATCTTTATGTAAAAAATATATCACAAAGAATAGTTATCTTTATGTAAAAAATATTTTTACAAAAAGTACTGATATTAATTATAAAAAATTGCGTCAAGTGCAATTTCACTTTAACTTTGTTAGTGTTATAAAATTTTATACATATGTGTTTTTATATAATCCGCTGCTGACAAATAGATAGAAGTTCCGTTTAAAATCTATTACATTTTTGTCATAAAGAAGAACATTTTTGTTAGAGTTGAATCAATTTTTTAAAATAAAAGATTACGTCAAATGATTTTTAAATTTTCTAGAAAATTAAAATAAGATTAAAAAACTTATTTAAAAATTAAAAATAAAAAAAAATGAAAGATTACGTCAATAATTTTTAAATCTTCTACAAAAATAAAATAAAAGAACAAATTTTTTTAAAAATTAAAAATTAAAAAGAATATAAATTAAAAAAATTTTAAATAAAAAAA
This sequence comes from Camponotus floridanus, assembly GCF_003227725.1. Classification (NCBI taxonomy): domain Eukaryota; kingdom Metazoa; phylum Arthropoda; class Insecta; order Hymenoptera; family Formicidae; genus Camponotus; species Camponotus floridanus. The sequence goes on from NW_020229368.1 coordinate 67,253, forward strand.
CTCGGCGCGCTACCAATTTGATTGACAATAATAATAAATGAGCAATTACATACTAGCATTATTTCAATAATTACTAGGCAGCGCCGAGTTTTTTTTATTTAAAATTTTTTTAATTTATATTCTTTTTAATTTTTAATTTTTAAAAAAATTTGTTCTTTTATTTTATTTTTGTAGAAGATTTAAAAATTATTGACGTAATCTTTCATTTTTTTTTATTTTTAATTTTTAAATAAGTTTTTTAATCTTATTTTAATTTTCTAGAAAATTTAAAAATCATTTGACGTAATCTTTTATTTTAAAAAATTGATTCAACTCTAACAAAAATGTTCTTCTTTATGACAAAAATGTAATAGATTTTAAACGGAACTTCTATCTATTTGTCAGCAGCGGATTATATAAAAACACATATGTATAAAATTTTATAACACTAACAAAGTTAAAGTGAAATTGCACTTGACGCAATTTTTTATAATTAATATCAGTACTTTTTGTAAAAATATTTTTTACATAAAGATAACTATTTTTTGTGATATATTTTTTACATAAAGGTAGCTACTTTTTGTGATAGCTATTTTTTGTGAGTATCAGTACTTTTTGTAAAAATATTTTTTATATAAAGACAACTATTTTTTGTGATAGCTATTTTTTGTGAGACGATTTTTAGATGATATTTTTTACATAAAGACAACTATTTTTTGTGAGACGATTTTTAGATGAACTCGACGCTTTTTCTTTACCTTTTTTTAAAAGGTATTTTTTTAGGGATATCATTTCTTTTTGTATAAAAAAATTATGTATTTTAAACTTAATTTTTCATAATATTTATTAAACATTTTTAAATAAACCCACCACAACCCCCGTCATACTATATCAAAATGTGACGGTCTCGCTTGCTTACCATAGATATTTAAGTATTATATGATCGTTTTTTACAGATATTTAAGTTTAACTTTTCTTTAAAAGGTTTTTAAGAATACCACTTTTTATGTATTAAACATTACATATTTTATAAATTTTTTATGAATATTATTTTTTTATTGTACATATTTATTATACGTTTTTAAATAAACACCCCCGTTATACTTTTTCAAAGTGTGACAGTCTTTCTTGCCTACTACAGATATTTAAATTATTAATTTTATAATATTGGATATATTTATATATTACTTATTAGACATTCTTCGTAGAAAAAGTAAACAAACATTTTTACCACCTCTAGGCCACTGTTTTTTTTTAACTTGAGCATCATTAGCTTCGATCCAAATATTAGATGTTCCTTCTCTGCACATACTTATATAATGGCCTTCATCAATATTAGGATTTTGAAAAAATATGGCATTTGTCACTTTGTACGTGTGTCCATCTATTAATATCTTAGTCGTCGGAATAGCACATAAATTAAAATCATGTGTCGCTTTCATTGATTTATCATTTTGTGATGGAGAAGATATTAAGTGAATTACGATTATCTCTTTTGCCAATATTATTTCTCTTTTTAATAACATATTATTTTTTTCAGCACAATATTCACACGATTCGTTATGCAATTGAAACCAATGTGAAAAAGTAACATTTAACAAATCATTAAGATCATATTTTTTTTTTTTCAAATTATTAATAGGAATAGAAATAATAATATTATTATCAACAATAGTTTTTGTATTATCACAGGTCTTACACTGTCTTGTAGAAACTATTTGATGTCTCATGAGACTTTTTATGCAATCATATTTTTCGCAAAGAGCCATAAGAAAATCAGATGCATTTTGTTTTACGGAATTTGAAAAATATTCTCCTAAATATTGTCGTATTGACCTTGTACTTAGATTACGCGCACCATTTTCATATCGACATACTAATGTACGTAAAACATCTGATTTTTCGTAATGAAATAATTGCTGTCTAATAACATTGAAATTTAATAAACATTGCAATACTGCATTTGCATAGCATGAAACTTTATCTGTATTTTCGAAACCACGTATAATCCAAGCAGTATTTCGCTCTATTTTTTCATCCGACTGTTGAATGGAAGTAATTATTTTTGGTAACGCCCATAGAACATCTTTTACTTTCGGATAATGTCCTTTTGGAGGTATTATTATTTCTGTTGTTGGTTTATGTATACGTCTTAGCCGGTTATATTCAACAATAGCTTCTTCACTAGCCATTATTGACGAAGGATCAAAGTTAATTAAATGTAAACCATCTAAAGATGTTACTCGTGACAACGCAACGTAAACTTGACCACAATTAAATATAAAATTACCAATATCCATAATAGCACATTTCAAACTTAATCCTTGGCTTTTATGAATAGTTATACCATAACTCAGAGATAATGGAAACTGTTTTCTGGTAACATATGCTCTATCCATTACCTCAAATTTAACGTTTACTCTTTCAATTAAATATTCTGCACCTGATGGTAAAAGAAGTTTAATCTTTTCTACGTCATTAGTACATGGATCTTGTACAATTGAAATCACTTCAGTAATTGTACCGTTTACGAGACCCAAACTAGCATCAATATTACGTCGTATCATAACTTTAGCTCCAATTTTAATCGTAATTTGTTTGGAAAGCCCAGCTGTTCTAGAATTATCATCATCATTATTTGATAATACTTTTAATACTTTTTTTTTTACATATGGAATACATTCAATTGTATCTTCAGCGATTAATAATATTTCTTCAGAAGCAATACGACTTAACATTGCATTATTAAGAACATCACACATATGACAAGTGGGCAATAAACAAACGGTATCTAATGGCAGAGTGTTAATAAAATCACATAATTCGTTTAATTTAGATTCAAAAGAATTACCTTTAAAAGATACTTTTTTATTTTCAAGAATCTTACAATCAGATTTTGTGACTAAACCGAAACGAATTCTCGATAGTAATTCACGATAAGAGCCATCTCCCTGCTGACGCATATTAATTGTTAATTCATCGTAATCGAATAATGTAGTCCACAAATTAACAGCATTTAAAGAGCCAAGATATTTAGCAATTTTTTCATCTGATAAGTGCATGAAAATAGGATTTTCGAGTACTGGAGGCAGTTGAAGCAAGTCTCCAAATAAAAGAATGTGCTTTCGGCCAAACCAACCATCATCGCAATCATTAGTGTCAAATATTTCGGACAATCGAAGATGTATATACATTAACATTAAATTAGATATCATTGATACTTCATCAATTACAAGAAGAATAACATCTTTAAGATCCGCTCGTAAAACTTTCAATACATGATCAGATAGTTGTTTATATTTAGGAGTCTGACCATGTTGAACGGGTAATTGAAGCAACCTATGAATTGTCAAACCATCTATATTAAATGCTGCTATTCCAGTAGGTGCTGCTACAGCAGTATCTTTATTAAGATTTTGTTTTATCCAACATTTAATTGTCTTAATTAAGAAACTTTTTCCAGTACCACCTTCTCCGGTAACGTATAATCGTAATATTGATTTATCTGATTGTACAGTATCAATAACTCTATCAAATACTCGTTTTTGATCCATATTTAATTTTGCTATCATTTCAATCACATCAATCTCTGGAATTATTTTCTCACCAAGATCTTTAAAATTTTGCATTGCTCCATCAACCTCTACATTTTGAACACCTATTGGATTTTCAGGATCATCTTGAGATTGTTGTTTTTGTAAATCATCATGTAGACATTGTCTAACTAATTCTTCTGCAGTTTCAAATGCTCTTTGCATTTCTTCTAATTTTTCATGATATTGCAGTGCTTCTGTAAGATGTAGTTTTACTTTATAAAACGATTCGGCATAAGTATCGCATCCATTTTTAAGATCCTCTAATTTCCTCCATGGGTTGAACATAAATAATAACGAAAAGAAGTACTTTTCTGGTTGGTTATTAACATTAAATCTATTGGGTTGTCCGGAAAGTCCGTGCGGATTTTTAAGCAAAATTCGAATGAAAAAATTTTGTTGTTAAAAGTTATTTCATTCTGTGATATATGCACCATTATTTTGCACAATACTTTTCCATCTTTCGGGTAATTTCATAATTCCTCTCTCATAGAAGTCTTGGGTTTTTTCGGCGAAGAAGCTGTCCAAGTAGTTTTTGAGGAGTTGCAAAGAAGCAAAGTTCAAACCATTAATTGAGTTTTGTAGCGACCGAAATAAATGAAAATCCGAGGGTGCAATGTCGGGGGAATACGGTGGATGAGGCAAAACATCCCAGCCAAACGCCAATAATTTTTGGCGAGTCTGCAAACTTGCATGAGGTCTGGCGTTATCATGATGAAAAACGACGCCTTTCCTATTGATCAATTCCGGACACTTTTTGGCGATTTCTATCTTCAATTTATCCAACTGTGAACAGTACTTGTCCGAATCGATGGTTTCGTTGTCCGGTAGTAGCTCATAATATACTATCCCCTTCCAATTCCACCAAATGCAGAGCATTACCTTTTTCGGATGTAAGCCTGCCTTCGAAGTGGTTAATGGCGGTTCACCTCGCTTGCTCCACGACCTTTTACGCTCGACATTATTATAAATTATCCACTTTTCGTCGCCTGTTATGATGCGTTTTAAAAATGAATCGTATTCATTGCGTTTGTATAGCAAATCGCTGATGGAAATGCGGTCAATACGATTTTTCTCAGTTAAGTCGTGCGGCACCCAAACATCAAGCTTTTTTACCATCTGGAGCTTGTTTAAATGTTCGGAAACAGTTGATTTGCCAATGTTTAACCTCGCTGCGATTTCCCGAACTGTGATCTGCCGCTCGGAATCGATTAAAGCTGTTATTTGGTCGACATCAGTGGTGACTGGCCGACCAGAGCGAGGAGCATCTTCAATATTCATTTCTCCTGAACGAAATTTAGCAAACCACTTCTGACACATGCGATCACTTACGGCATCTTCCCCGTATACGGCACATATTTTTTTTCGAGTTTGTGTCGCGTTCTTTCCTTTACGGAAATAAAAAAGCATTATGCATCGAAAAAACACGTTATTTCCTTCCATCTCTAAACTAATGTCAAGTAAAAAGTTTTTAATTTATTGGGATAATTAATATCACTAAGTATGCGTTGAAATGTCACTAATCAAAACACGAAAGCATTTGACATATCACATCGACATAAACTTGTAAAATTCGCCTTTGAACGACATCTATTGAGAAATCCGCACGAACTTTCCGGACAACCCAATATAATGATTAATAAGATGTCCACGCCGTCGTCGTTTAACATATTGATTATTACTTATTTTATAATATTCAATCTTTTTACTACTTGGTTTAGTCTTCGTGATATCGTACCATTGTGCAAATTCATAAAGAGATTTTTCTTCTAATTCATTTGGTCTTTGTGGATAATAATTATCTATCAAAGATGGATAAAATATACCTGTAGATTCAGCATTAAGGGCTTCAATTTCTTTACGGTTTTTTAATCTTCTGTGTCGTATCTGATTAACATCTAACCATCTAATAGTCGTATTTCGATCAGTTCCATTTAAAGGAATATTTAGCAATGTATCAGCAGCTTCAAGAATTCCACATTCTCTGTTATTCGTAAATCGCAAAGCAATATTCCACAGACGACTTGCTAATGATTTGTTTTTACTATCTTTACTTTGGTTGAGAATAGAATCAGACAATTCACTTTTTCCCGCTTTATTCATATATTTTAGTAATGTAATAAGTAAGCAATGATGATTTTTCACCAATAAATTGTATATCCATATTGCCTTCCCATGCAGTAAGCACAACAGGATTATAATCATTTATAAGTACTTCATTGTCTGTTCGAGGAAGATCATAAAGTCTACTTTTATGTTTCAATTGTTTCCTTCCTGCTATTGAAGTTGCCACATCCCTCATTTTCAAAGTTTCAGTAACGGGACGAGGAAATCCAAAGCGACACACACGAAGAACCTTATTACTTTTTGTTTTTTTAGAACGAAGACAATAATCGTTATGTATGTGTCATTGATGTGTATTAACACGTCTATATAATAACGGTGAAATATCTTTATTCGGCAATTTACAACTTACGTGTTCTAAAATAAATTTAGAAACTTCTTCAACAGTAGACTCACCGAAAATTGGCGCATCCTTAATCCAAATTAATAAATGAAAGTGTTGTATACCTCTACCTTGATATTCTCGACGCCAGAAATAGTGAGTTACTTCTCCAATAGGATTATCTTTTGAATTAATAAAATCAAGCATTGCCTGGAATTTATTATCAAGGAATCTTGATGTTGACACGGGATCTTTAGCAATTAATACGCTAACAAATAATGAAGTATCATTCCAGCCATTTACTCTACGAATATATGCACCTAAATCTTCCCATAACCATTCACTCGGACTTAATGTCAAAAACCATGTTGCAGGTCCATAATGTTGCGCCATACACTTTAAATCACTTCTCGGTCTACGCCAATATTGTTCTGTATTTCGGAGCGTAGAAAATATTGTACTCAAATTAGAGTCCAACAGATCTCTTGACATTGCATCTAAATATTCTGCAGCTGTATAACGAGCTCGTTGATCAGTTATATTTAATTTATGAAAAATTCCTCGACTTAATTGACACATGTTTGCGTCGTTCAATAAATAAAATAAATATTGTGGATTTAATCTATACTGTGGATGTTTGGATATCAAACGACATTTTATAAATTCATAATCATGAAGTTTGACTTGTCTAATATCATGTTGACCATACATGCCAAAGGGGTATAAATCTGGAAAACACATTAAATCTAAATTTTTTTCACGGTTATCCAAGGGCATATTTTGAACTTTTAACATTTGATATAAATCTGTTGAAGTTCTATTTGCTTTCTTTTCATATAAAGGGTATATAGTATATTGCTCATAAAAACCATCGTTTCCATCAGTAACCTGAGTTATCATTGCTTTCCGTTGACCATCTAATGTAATTTCCACATCGTGTTTCATGTCTTTTATTGAATTATTCAATAACTCATTATCTGATGTCATTTCTACATCATGTCCTGTTTCTTTTATCAAATCATTCAATCCATCATTTAATGCTGCTTCTTCTGTTTCTTCCATTTGAAATTCTGAATCTTTTAATTTTGGCAAACATAATTCATTATGATTATTTGGCAATATAATATGAGAATATAAAGGATTATTACTTTTTAACCATGTTAAGGCATCAAATACCTTTTTAACATCAACTACCTCTTCCCAAATAATTTTTGATTTTGTTGGAACACCTCTAACAAGAATAAACAGTTCGTGATTCATATTTATAGGATCAGTTTTATCACATAATTTGTCAAATGTTTCTTGCAATGGAAGTGGTAGATGAAACGTTCTACCTTTAACTTTTTGCATCATTTGTCTTTGAGGTAACTTTTTATTCATAACAGTTCCCATCTTAAGGACAGTTTGAAACGCTTTAGCTCTTTGTATAAGAATTTTTTCAAATGTGTTAAGAGATGATATTACTTCGGGTATATGATTTGTGAGGAGGTTATTCCAAATACAATATGCAGGCATTAAACCTTTACAAAATTTGCCTTTACAATAATTACATATATATCGTGTATCTTTTTGTGTTGTATTTTGTTGTATTCGTAGCATTAAATCTCTCCACATTGGATTGTCTATTTTCATTCGACTAGTGAGTTTAGTAACATATCTTCTATAACACAACCTCTCACATGATACACAAACATATTCTGGTGTATCTAACGAACGTTTAGTTAAAACCTTAAATGCTTCACTATATCTAGATATAATATCATCATCGCTCAGAATAGTTTCTGTTTGTTGATGTTTGTACATATCTGCTTTTTCTTGTGCAAAAGTTGCTATTTCCTCCAATGTTTTCACATCAGCAGAAGCTAATGCTTTATCTAGTTTTTCCATCTCTCGATAGGAAGCTGTCAATTGATAAGTTAAACTTTTCATATTTCTTACTCTTGGAAAATGAGGTGATAATAATTGAACAGGAAGAAACATTCCCTTGCAAAGCGTTAAATCAATATGACAGCTACGCGTATGGCCTAATTTCTCATCTGAAGTTTTCATAGTACATTCATGAATTTTTGGTATTAATTTTGGCACGTTTTTTAAAGTACATGTACTTATAGTTTCAAGAAACTTTTGATAACGATTAATTAAAAGTGGATTATTAATTTTACATGAAGTACTGCACGACCATGATTTTTTCGCTCCTGTTTCTTCTAGCGGTAATATGTTAACAATTTTTCCTTCTGTATTTATTATCAAAGGCTCTAATGAAGTTTTTATCAATGGCATTTTATCTACTTTTCCTTCTACATTCAAAGATTCTTTTGCAGTTACATGATGATACGTAGAATCAATGAAATAATTTTCCGATGAGGCTGTGTGTGCAGATATACCACATAACGCTGCTAATTTATCCTCATTAGTAGAATTTTTTGCAAAAATCAGATTTAGTTCGGTCAAATTTACTTCTGCTGTTTGTCTAATCAAAGCTAAAATTTTATATACATTACGAATATAAGACTTTCTTACATACATACATCACCGTACGATTTTTTCAGCTTTTAATCGTTTTTTGATATGATCTGTAATACTAAGTTTCTTTGCAATATTTTGTATATATACTTCTGAAGAATGAAGTTTTATAATGTTTTGGAACCGAAATTTTCTATACTTTTTCAAAATTTTTTTTCGAACATCATAATTTTTTACTGTAGGTATGGATTCTTTACTTTTCTGATAATAACGTTTGTTGTAAAGCCATTTACGAGTAGGATTAAGTCTTTTTTGTCTATCTCGTTCACGTTGACAGTTCTTAGAATAATTTACGCACTTTTTTGCGCATCTATTTTTTAAATTACATTTATATCGATATCGATCTTTAACGCGTTCCTCTTTTAAATTCCGTTGATATCGATTACGTTTTTTAACGCGTTCCTCTTTTAAGTTCTGCTGATATCGATTACGTTTTTTAACGCGTTCCTCTTTTAAGTTCTGCTGATACCAATTACGCTTTTTAACGCGTCTATCTTCTAAGTTTTGTCTATATCGTTCGCGTTGTTTAGCGCGCCTATCTTCTAAGTTTTGTCTATACCAATCACGTTGTTTAGCACGTTTATCTTCTAAGTTCCGTTTATATCGATTACACAGTTTAAAGAAATTGTTTTCTAAATTTTAATCATATTGATTGAATTGTGCAGCAAGATTGTTTTCTGAATCTTGTTGTTCAACTTGATCATGATTATCTAAATCTTGTATGTAACATACACGTTTATTAACGCTTTCATTTTCCAAATACTGACATTTATTTTCATTAGTATTATTTAACGGAATATTATTTTCACATTGAAAATGTTTTTTACCGCATTTTTGTTCAAAGTTTTCGTTTGTATTTTGTTCACAAATGATAATATCATAAATAATCACATTTGATTCATTGCTATTAAATGAATTATTATTGGTGTCAATTTTGCAGTTATTACTTCCAATATAAAGTTTATTTTGAAGACATTTTTTATTACTTTCTTCAAAAATCTCAATATCTGTTTTTATAAGATTTTCTAGATTGTTTTTCGTTATTAATTGTAATTCGTTATTACTTAATTCTTTTTTTAATTCATAATTAAGACGCTTTCTTTTTAAACAATTTAATTTTTGTTGTTTTGTTTCACATTGTCGTATAGTACGTATACGAATTGCTTCAGCTTCTTTTGCTTTTATAACAGCTAATGGAAGCACTTTTTGTGGTACATATTGTGGATCTTGAGGAAAATGTTCAATAATATTAGATTCAAAAATCTTTATCAAATGCGAACGCATTAAATTATGATTATATTTTACTTTTTCTGGTTTAACATTAAATAACAAAGAAACTGCAAAAGCTATTGCAAAAACACCACAATCGTTACCGTTCGGTTGATATTGCACAGTTGAAAACTTGACAGGATATTTTTCAAAATCATATGTCGGAAATAAACGTCTCAAAAATTTTTCATGATGCTTATGTAATTTTTTAGTATTTAACGAATCATAAATAAATATATTCTTTCTGTCATAATAACTGCATACCCAATGTCCATCATATGAACCTGACGAACTATGCAATATTTGTATATGTTTTTTGTCTTCTGGCACACGCTGAATCGTATCAAGACATTGTATTCGCCATGTTTCGACAGGTCTATATTCTGAACAGTTTTCTAAAAGACAATTAAAATGTTCCATATGCATGTCAGTTAACCATTCACCTCGAAAAATTATATTTTTCTCTCTAGGTAATAGGTCAATATTCTTATTTTTCTTTACAGACATACTGTATATATATATATATATATATATATATATATATATATTCTGTTTAGAAAAATCGCTTTAAAGAATTTAAACTTAACACAAGATACTATCGTATCTCTTACTGTAATACTATGACAGCTATAATAGCTATAATTTTTGTTTAATATACACAAAATTAATTTTTTTAATAAGGCGTCTAAGGCAAGCCAAAATTCAGCGCTATTGCAACTGACAATTTAATTCAGCGCTTACGGCAGCTTTTATACAGCGCCAGAGCAGCCGATAAATTTTTATATTTTTTATAATTTTCTGCACCTGTAAAAATACAAAAATAATATAAAATATATTAAAATATTGATAGGCCATAAGGAGCCAAACGCGGATGTAAGGCGTGTTCTTTTTAAATAATTATCCAAGAGAACGATCAAATTAAACGGTCATCTTTAATACCAAACGTTTCGGACTCAATTCGAGCCTTCTTCAGTGATTCTGAACAAAACAAAAAAGAACCACATGAGATATATACATTAAAACGCAGTCAATCATAATAAAATACGGAAAAAACATAGTCATCATACGTGCATGATCGTTGAGAGAAAACGAGCTCATCAAGGCAAGTCAACTCGAAGGAAGCCAGACATACATGGTTCTTTAAACGGTGCAAGGCGCAAAGAGCGATGCACTAAACAAATAAATATAATATGAAAACGTCGTAAAAAAAAAAAAATAGTCAAAAATATGCAACTATAGCTCACTCGGCATCGAGAAGACGTGACAAAGACGAACACGAACACTTTGCGCGCACATAGCCGATTAGACAACAGATTTAACTGCCAATGGTGAAAAGACAGTTACGCGTAATTAATAATAACAGTACCGCATGTACAGAGGACGAAAGCAATCAACGTACAACAATCGCAATCAAATCTTCGATATATTATCGATTATCGATAGACAAGAAGCATTCAGCTTTAAGGTGTCGTTCTGGAGATTTAATGCATTTCTTTGACGTTTAATATGGATCATCTCCGATATCAATCTCCTCCCCAGAAATGCCTCCTCATCCAAAATCTCAACGCCATCAAAATCGAGCGTGTGATCCAGAGCTCTGTGTTCGGCAATGACAGACGTGAGGATGAATGAATATAATGAATATAAAATATATAATTTTATAAAATATATAATTATATAAAATAACAGAAAATTTTTAACATAATTATTAATTTATTAAGTTAAAAACATACATATAAATATATACATTTTATAGATTTTATATTGCAAATTCATAGTACATTATAACAAGCTCATAGTTAAATATTACAATTAACAATATCCATGTTACTATGGTCTACCACTATGGCCAATATTCATAATAATTCGATCTTATATTGAAGATCGTCTTAAGATCCTTCCAGTCAACCAATGAAATTATCGTATAGTACCACATGATTGTTGAATGAAATCTTAAGATAATCTCAAATGTAGACAAAAATTGTATGGTTTCGAAGAGAGCCATAAAATTATACCATTGATTTGACCTTGGAGAGTTATTTGAAAGTCATATGAAGGTCATCTTTAATTTCTTAAATACAGCTTATTATTTTTTATTGCATATATTCTTATAGCTTATCTCGAAAGCTTTCCAAAATACTATAATAAAATATTTTTTTTATTAAGAATTTTTTAAGTTACAATAAAGCTTTAAAGTATTTTAATACAGTTCTAATATTTTGAACAAATTAATAGATATAAAGAAGACACATATTTAGCTTTTAAAAAAAAAATGTAATTTGTAATATGCAATTATATATTTTTTTTAAAACGACTATGTTTTCTTTACACCAATCTGTCTCATTATTCTGTGCATAAAAATATTAAGATAAAATTATCAATAAATGTATATTTTGTGAAATATTTTTACTCCCGACTGCTGCCAATAACATAATGCGAGAGTAAATAATCTTCTGCATAGCCATATAATTATGATTATATATTTCTACAATCATTCTTACATTGCGACATCTCGAAGTAGTGGCGGCAATAATAATTGACATAATCCTACATGTCAAATTATTATTGTTGACCATGCTGATTTAAACTTTTTTTATTTAATAATTTAATAACTTTACAAGTTACAAGTTTTTATTCAGCATGGATAATATGGATATGTTTGAAGCAAGTGTTCCTAAACAGGTAAGCTTTTCTCTCTTTCTATTATTAATAATAATTACTTTTATTTACAGTAAAGTCATAATTACAGTAAAGTCATAATAATAATATTTACAACAAAGTCATGATAATGAATAATATAACATAATGAGAGAAAATCTTCTGCGTAGCCATATATTTATGATTATATGATATTTCTACAATCATTCTTGGCTACACAGCAAATATATAAACTTCTATGACTGTAGAAATACTATATAATTATAATTATGTGGCTATCCAGAAGATTCTTTTTCTTGTTATGTTATATTATTGTTGTATTATTTATTATTATGACTACGTTGCAAATAAATAAATATTTTTACATAAATAACATAATGTGAGAGTAAATAATCTTCTACATAGCCATATAATTATAGTTATATACTATTTCTACAATGATTCTGAACTATGCGACAAATATATAAACTTCTATAATTGCAGAAATACTATATAATCATAATGTGGAAGATTTTTTCTCACATTATGTTATATTATTGTTGTATTATTTATTAATAATAATTATGTTTATTTGCAGCATAGTCATAATAATAAATGGAAAAGAATCTTTTGCGTAACTATATAATTATGATTATATAGTATTTCTGCAATCATAGAAGTTTACATATTTGTTGCGTAGCCAAGAATCATTGTAGAAATATCATATAATCATAATTATATGGCTACGCAACAAATTATTTGCTCTGGCATTATGTTATATTATTTATGTAAAAATTGATATATTTGTAGCGTAGTCATAATAATAAATATAAAATAAAAAGTAAATAAAAAAGTAAAAAATGTTTTTAAAAAATGTTAATGCTGCCAACAAAAAAGTACAACATTAATAATGCTAACAAAAAATACATCATTTTAATAATAATAAAAAATAAAAAGTAGGAAAATATAAGCTTAGAAAAATTTGAAATAATATCTACTTGTAAATATTAATATAATTAACTTCAAACTATTACTAAATACTACATTTAAAAAATTATGCATATATATGAGAAGTAATTATTATTAATACAATTTATTCTTATTTAAATTGACTCTTTTCATATATTAAGTGTAATATAATTTACAAAGACTTAAGACTTTAGAATTATTATTAGAAAACAGGATACATTGTTTAAATTTCATATCATTCTGTATCATATATATTTCAATGAATTGTTTAAAATGAGATATATAATTAATCCATTATTAATTATTAATCCATACGCAAACCAAACAGTTGATTAATTAAATTGTTTAACACTAATAACTAACCTCTTCTAAATTTTTTATTGCACGACGCCTTCCTAAATTTCTCTTTGCAAAACAGGTAATTCTGAAATAAATTTTACATTAATTTATGCATGAATTGATCAATGAAATTGATTAATAGAAATAACTAATTTTTTCTAATCTAAATTTTTTACTGCACGAGATCTCTTATAAATTTTTTGTTATTTCGAAATAAAATGATTATGAAATAAATTTTACCAAATTGTATACCATAATAAAATATACATTAATGGAATATTTTTAATAAATATATCTACTTTTTCATAATGTGAAATTGATACAAAACATTCTGTTTACTAATTAAAAAATATTAATTAAAATTCATAAATAACAATATACCTGTTATTCAGAATTCTTGTCAATTATTAAAATATTCACGTATATAAACTATACAAGACACTATCGTATCTCTTGATACGCAACTAATAATCGATCAAGAAACAAACATAGCTGTGATCGCGTAATATAATTGCTGCGTTCGACAAAACAAATCCGCAGCATCGAAGTGCTCTCTGTTACCGCATTCTATCTTTGTTCATTTTTCGTAAGTAACAAAGATGGAATGATAACAGAGCACTCTAACGTCTCCGATTGGTTTGGCAAACGCAGCATATGAAGAATACGAAAAAGTAATTGGCCAACTACAGCGCATGGGTTATTTTGATCGATATTTTCATCGTGTTGCGAACGCAGTCCATAAGCCAATATCAATCATGGCGGCGAAAAAGATTGGCCAATTACAGCGCACGGATTATTTTGATCGATAGTTTGATCGTCTAGCGAACGCAGCCCATAAACCAATATCAATCATGGCGGCGAACAAGAAACACGTGGCTGCAGAGGAAGAACACGATGTAAGTAATTCGTGATATTACAATAAGCTTTTTATATTTATGAAATAATTATATATATTAATATTTTTTTGTACAAAATTTCAGATTATTATGAAAGATTTTATCGACGAGTTTTCGATAGAGGTGGACAAACTATCGCCGGACGATCGTCCAGTAGGTGATCGTCCTGCGGCCGGTCATCTACCGGACAATCGTTCGGCGACTCATCAGTCCACCACACTCGATCGTCCGGTCGGAAGCGAAATCCAAAGATCTGTGGTTCGTCCCGGAATCGAAACGGTTCGTCCCGAAATCGAACCGGTTCGTCTCGGAACCGAAGCAGTTCTTCCTGAAGTGGAAGCAGTTCGCCCTGGAATCACTGATCAAGGAAATATCCAAAGTAAGACATAAAAATATTTTAAATAAATCTTTACACTGTGCAGTGCCCGTCATTAATCTGTTCCTAAACCCCTCCCGCGGGGCAAGGGAAATATTGAAGTATATCTATATATAATTTTACGTTTCCCTTACTCTGCGTGAAGGAAACATATATATACAGGATCATTTTAATCAACGCACACAATTATTTTGGAAACAAAGCATTTTAGAGAAAAATGTTTCAGATAAAAGTTTTATGATTTCGAGGGGGCCACAAGATGGTACTATTGTTTTGACCTTAGATAGTTATTTAAAGGTCACGAGAAGGTCACTTCAATTTTTTTAAATTGCACTCCCTATTTTTTATTACATATTCTTGTAGCTGACCTCGAGAGCTTTCCAAAACACTTATGATAAAATATTTTTCATTAATTATAAGATTTGAAAGTTGTAGTATTTTGACATATTTTCGGTCTTACCTTAATACTTTTATCCACAGAATAATGGGGCAAATTAACTGGTATAAAAAAACACATAGTTGTCTTAAAGAAAAAAATATGAATTTGCAACGACAGCAGCTACACATTTTTACTTTAAGACAACTATATGTTTTAATTACATTAATTGATTTGCCTCATTATTCTGTGCATAAAAGAATCAGGGTAAGACTATCGAAAAAAGAATATTTTACGAGATATTTTGTTTTTTATGTCAAAATACTACAACTTTCAAGTCTTAATTAATGAAAAATACTTTATCATAAATGTTTTGGAAAGCTCTCGAAATGAGCTACAAGAATATGTAATATGTAAAAATATATAGGGTGTTCCATTTAAAAAAATTGAAGTGACCTTCACGTGACCTTTAAATGACTCTTCAATATCAATAATACCATTGATTTGACTCTTCAAGGTCAAATCAATGGTATTATCTTATGGTTCCCTCGAAACCATATATATAACTTTTGTCTGAAACATTTTTCTTTAAAATGCTTTGTTTCGAAAATAATTTCGTGTGTTGATTAAAATGACTCACACTGTATACATATAGAGCCATAACTATACTTCAATATTTCCCTTGCCCCGCAGGAAGGGCCTGGGGACGGATTAATGATGGGTATTAAACTATAGACTTTCAATATAATAAAAAATATAGGAACGCAGCCACTGTCAGTGCTAAAAATCTATAATTTATGTCACGTACACTATAGATTTTCAGTATTGGCAGCGAATATTGAAACGTAGCTTATATCATACATTATCTAATAATTCTAGGAAGACCAAGAGGAACTCGCAGTGGAGCGCGAGAACAACAACAGCGTTTCATGAGATTTTTATATCAACTGTCTTCCGCCCATTACAATTGGGGAAGAGGGAATCCAAGAAGAGGAAATCTAAGGAGAAGACAAAATTAAATAAAATATTTTTTATTTTATTCTTTATCAGAATTAGATTATAATTTATTTTTTTTTATTTGTTTCAGGCAAAAGAAGTAATGTTTCAGTTATCAGTATTAAGTGATTAGATCATCCCACCAATACATATGTGTATTTTTAAAAACATAAGAATTTTAACTTAAAATAAAATTATAACTATATATTTAGGCTACGTTCCAATATTCACTATCACTACTGAAAATCTATGGTTTACGTCACGTACAATATAGATTTTCAGTATTGTCAGTGAATATTGGAACGTAGCCTAAGTATATAGTTATAATTTTATGTTAAGTTAAACTTTTTATGTTTTTAAGAATACACATATGTATTGGTGGGATGGTCATCGGTAGAATAGTCTAATCACTTAATACTGATGACTGAAACATTATTTTTTTTGCCCGAAATATAATTTTGATAAAGAATATAAGATAAAGTTTATTATGTCTTTAAAAATATGTACACTTTTACTTTTTTTATATGACTTTCTTATATCTTTAAAAATTAGTTTTTTTTTTATATGTATATGACTTTATATTTGTATTGCTGAACATGCATAAGTAACAAGCAGTATTAGTTGTGTCTATTATAGTGAGCATATATTGAGTATATACTTAATTAATTTTATATTAAGTTAAAGTTTCTTAGTTTTATATTTTAGTTTTCTTTTTAATACAAAGTCTATCTTACTTATGCACGTTCAGCAACACAAATAATTTATATAAAGTCATAAAGACAAATAGTTTTTATAAAGTTATAAATTAAAGACATAAACATTATCTTAATATAAAATATTGTACAATAATAACAATATTGTACCTGATTAATATGATATAACAAGCAACATTGGCTGTGTCTATTGTAGTGAGCATATACTGAGTATATATTTAATTTTATATTAAGTTAAAGTTTCTTAGTTTTGTATTTTGGTTTTTTTTTATACAAAGTCTATCTTACTTATAAATTAAAGACAAATAGTTTTTATAAAGTTATAAATTAAAGACATAAACATTATCTTAATATAAAATATTGTACAATAATAATATTGTACCTGATTAATGTGATATAACAAGCAACATTGACTGTGTCTATTGTAGTGAGCATATACTGAATATATACTTAATTTTATATTAAGTTAAAGTTTCTTAGTTTTGTATTTTAGTTTTATTTTCAATACAAAGTCTATCTTACTTATAAATTAAAGACAAACAGTTTTTATAAAGTTATAAATTAAAGACATTATCTTAATATAAACATTATCTTAATATAAAATATTGTATAATAATAACAATATTGTACCTGATTAATGTGATATAACAAGCAGCATTGGCTGTGTCTATTGTAGTGAGTATACTGAGTATATACTCAATTAATATAAAATATTGTACAATAATAACAATATTGTACCGGATTAATGTAATTATACAGTTAATTTTATGTTAAGACACATATTCACAAGAGATTTTATTTTACAGTGCATGATGAAATTGTTACTTCTGATTTTGTAGTGAAATTAATAATAGATGTTCATGCAGTCGTATAATTCGTATTATCTATATACGCGCTTTTCTTTATCGACAAAAAATACTACCATTTTTTAATCAAATAAAGTTTATTATGTCTTTAAAAATATGTAGCACTTTTATTTTATTTATATGACTTTATTTTTATATCTTTGATTTTATACGTGTATGACTTTATATTTGTGTTGCTGAACAAGCAGCATTGGCTGTGTCTATTGTAGTGAGTAATATAATATATGCAAATGTTCAAAAATTAATGATTGTCTCACACAACATTATAAATGAATAAATGACTAATTTAATAAATAAATATTCAAAATGATTTCTTTCTCGAATTTCACTATTAGAGATAAATTAGTTCCCAATTATTAATTTAATATAATATATGATGTAAATTTCTAACTAATATACATGTATATGTGCATATGTGTACATATATAAGATGTTCATTCACAATATATTATATAACACTTTAATATGGCATTTAAATTCTTACACGTTCTTGAAGAACTTATTAACAAAATTTATATTTCTTTATTAAAAGCATTATTAATAGCATTAATAATAATGACAATTAATAGCATCGACAATTAAGAACATTTATTTAAAGTAACACTTCCAATAATTTTGTTTTAATTTAAAAATGATTGTACTATAAATGCAATTAATTAATTTATAACACTTGCAATAATTTTGTTTTAATCTAAAAATGATCGTACTATAAATGCAATTAATTAATTTATTTTAATTGTAACATGTGTTGCATACGTGTGTACATGTGTTATATACGTGTAATACGTGTAATAACATATTACGAAGCGCCAAGCGCCAGCGCCATCTGTTGTCGACAGCGGCAGTCGTACGCCAAATTTTGTTCTATATATATTGTTTGATGACCACGACGTGGACGTTTCTTAATCATATTTTCACGATTTTAGAATTATATATCGCGATATTTTCACTTCTACAGCTCGTAGAGTAAAAATAAAGACACTTTTACTATATAATTCGAACATAAGCTATCGATTAAGTCTAATAAGAGCTCGATCCGTTCAGCGGTTATCGTATATATAATAATATGAAATAATCTGAACTGGTCTCAATTCCCGTCTCGCGTAAAGAGACACGGTGCGCGTCTTGCTACGGAGATGAACTCGACGCAAGACACTACCGTGTCTCTTGATAAACTTAGCAGTACTATCAGTAGGTTTGCCACTTTACCATTTCTTGTTTGTGGCGATTTTAATGCGCACTCGACATTGTGGGGCTCGACTTCCTTGAATAGGCGTGGCGAACTAATTACGAGATGGTCGGCAATGTTCGATCTTCGTTTACTTAATACTGGTGTAGCATATACGTGTATCAGACCACAGGGTGGATCAATTGTGGATTTATCGTGGGTTTCCTCTGGCTTGGTTGACTGTGTGGAGGGCTGGTCGGTGCTGGAACGAGTCGAAACTCTCTTCGATCATCTGTACATTGCCTTTACTCTTAAAGAACACATATTTAAAAAAGGCAATGTTTTTAATCACAAGAAATGGAATTTTAACAAATTAGATGATGAATTATTCTCTGAGACTCTTGAATTGCTGACTAGTGCGATTCTACCGGATAGTATAGACAATAATTTGAATCAATATGTAGATTGGATTCGCAGTATAATGCGTAGTGCTTGTAACACAGCTGCTCCTTTAGTTAAAAGTAAAAACCAGCGTCGCCAGATGTATTGGTGGATAAGCGAAATATCTGATCTTCGAAGTTCGGCTATTAAAGCGAGAAGATTATGGCATCGTTGTAGGCATAGCACGGATACTGCAGATATCTTAGCTAAGAAAAATAATTACATGTTAGCGAAAAAGGTTCTTAGATCGGCAATAAAGAAGGCTAAGAGCTCTTCATGGGCCGAACTAATATCATCAATTGAAACAGACCCATGGGGTCTACCCTATAAATTAGTTATGAGGAAATTGCGTAAGTCTAGCCCCACTTTGTCAGAGACTATTGGAGAAGATAGTCTTAACCAACTCTTGGATTCACTTTTTCCTGGTTCCTCGAGTGGAGTGGATAATCCAATCCTCCCTGTAACCCTTCCATCAGAGGAGGATGAGGAAACCAACGTTAATATAGCTCAAATTAAAAAGATTGGTCAAAAAACGACCGTGTAGGAATGCAGCACCAGGTCCTGACAATTTAAAAGCTGCAGTATGGAAAAAGGTACCGGAAATTGTACTTAAGCACCTGGCTAATCTCTTCACGTTGTGCCTTAAAACTGGAAGTTTTCCTAAACTCTGGAAAAGATCCATCCTAATTCTTATTCCAAAAGGGAAAAGTACCATCACGGAAGGTATAAAAGCATGTCCGATTTGCCTCCTTGATGAGATAAGCAAAATTTTAGAAAGGGTTATTTCTGACAGAATTAACAAATGGTTAAAAGAGGATGAGGTTCGCTCACTTTCCCAAAATCAATTTGGCTTTAGAAGAGCAAGATCCACTGTTGACGCCCTCGCTAAAGTACGCGAACTGACATTGTCGGTTATGAATGAAAATGGATAGGCGATTGCAGTTGGATTGGATGTGGCTAATGCCTTTAATTCGATTCCTTTTAGCGTTATCCTAGCAGCTATGAAATCCATGGGATTCCCTCATTATTTGCGTAGGATTGTTGCTGATTACCTTTCTGATCGCTATATCGTGTATAGGAACTCTGCAAATCGGATTGTAGAACGCAAAGTTCTCGCTGGTGTTCCGCAGGGGTCGGTTCTTGGGCCACTCCTGTGGAATATCGCATTTGATTCGGTTCTTAGGCTTGCATCTGAGGAGGGTGTCATACCGTATGCTATGCGGATGACACCCTGATTATTGCCTCCTCGCATAAGCTTTTTGGAGCAATTGTAAAAGCAAACTTACAAATCGCGAGGGTAGTTTGGCACATAAAAAAGCTAGGTTTGTCGGTCGCTGAGACTAAAACTGAGGCAGTCCTTTTTTCGAAAAGAAAACCGATAATGATGCCCATGGTGACAGTAGGAAGTTCGCGTATTCAGGTAGGTGATTCCATGAAATACCTGGGGGTAATGATTGATGGTCTCTGGAATTTCCGCAGTCATTTTAAATACGTTGAAAATAAGGCGGTTAAAGTAAATAGAGCGTTAAACAGATTAATGCCTAATCTTAGAGGGCCTGGTGAGCGTAAGAGGAGGTTATATGCCACTATTTTTACTTCAGTGGTTATGTATGCCGCACCGATTTGGAGTGAAGCCTTTGCATCAGCCTCGGACAGAGTCACTCGTCCATTGCGCAGACTACAGCGCACCTGTGCAATTCGGTCTGTTGCATCGTATAGAACGGTGTCCTTTGATGCGGTGACCCTGTTGGCTGGATTTCCTCTTTGGAAATTCGAGGCAACCTTGCGGTGTCGTATATACAATAGATTCATAGATCTAAAGGCTAGAAATGTGTTCACGCACCAAACGGATGCGGAGGTTCGCAATGGTGAGAACCTTCTACTTTTGCGACAGTGGGACGTCTACTTAGGTAGACCTGGAATTTCGGGTCTAAAGACGGTGTCTGCGCTTCGTCCGTTCTTAGGCAGATGGTTAAATCGGAATTTCGGAGAGGTCAATTATTACATGTCGCAGATGATGACCGGACATGGCAGTTTTGGTCATTTCTTGTATAGGATAGGTAGACGCGATACGGCGGCATGTTATCATTGTTCTTCTGCTGATGATTCGTTGGATCACACTATTGCCGAGTGTTCAGCCTGGGACATTCCAAGATTTGAGTTTAGGCGTAAAATGGGTTTAGGAAATAATGACAGCTTAACCCTGAGGGTAATAGTTGAAAAGATCCTTCAAAAGAAGGAGTACTGGAATGCCTTCTCACACTTTGCCGTTGTCGTTCTTAAAGTGAAGGAGGAGGAGAGGAAGCGTGAGGGAGCCTCTTCTCCCTCGTTCCCAATTCGAGGACCTCCATAGTTTTGCCTCTCACTTATATGAACTTATCATTTCCCTTAATCCTGCATTTCCATTCCATTACGATTATTTTCATTTTCATCTTCATCTCCATCTTCGTGTCATCTTCATCTTCACTCTCATCCTCATCTCCATCTCCATTTTCACTCTCATCTTCACTTCCATCTTCATTTCATCCCCATCTTCATCTTCATCTTCACTTTCATGTATATCTTTATTTCACCTTTATCTTCACTTTTTTTTTTGTTTTTTTTTTTCGCTTACAAGTTCAGCACTTATACTTATAGAGGAGCAACCTGCCGTGGCGGAGTGGGTGCGGGGTGGTCTCGGTGCCTATTAACCTCCTATCTCCCCTTCACGGTGGGCGGGGCATCTCAGTAATTGCACAGTGGCGCTGGGATGCCCCACTTATTATCATAATTTGATCCGTGCTTGCCACGCTTGGTCAATTTTGGTTATAAGAAAATAAAAATTTTTAGCTGTTGATGCATGTTTTGCGCATACGCATGGTGACTTCCAGAAGTTATGCGAAAGCGGTCCCCGGCAGTCGCCGTTGCGGTTAGGATGCCACCGGTGTGGTTTAGCGGGTAGTCGGCTCGGGGTGGATGCATCTCGACCGGAGTCCCGCAGCCTCCCAAAGCCTACCCAAAGCCTCCCCCGAGGTGGAGGGTGTCCGTCAATAGGATTCCACATCGGAAAAAAAAAAGGTCCCCTCCGTCTAGTACAGGGAAACCTGGCCCCCCGAGGTCGGCATCGTCACGGCGAAGGGTCCGCCTTCCCCTCGCTAAATAAAAAAAGCGGAGGCGGGGAC
>NW_020229368.1:95000-204519 GCF_003227725.1 Camponotus floridanus
TCTAACGCTGCGATTTCTCCCAGCGTCATGTTTGTTCGGCAGGACACTGCCAGTATCGTATAATCTTTGAGCTGCTCCAAGTATGACATGACCCGATGGATGTCTTCGGTTTGGATATAATTCGGCGTATCTTCTTGCAGCAGGATTCTGCTGCCCGTGACACTCGCCAAGTGCCATCAGCATATGGTAGTATTCTTGATTTGTGTACGCTGCCATATCTTCTTCGCGCTTATTGATAATCGCTAATAATCGCAGGCTTATTGATTGCATTATCGATCGTGCGTTTAATTTATACGATCTTCGCTGGGGGTCTGCGCCCCTCCTCGCCTCCCGCGACCAATCGCGAATGTCGCGCACGCTTATTAGCGGGGGGGTATGGGAACGGTCAAATATCTCCGAAAATAGTGGTCTTGTGGGAAAATGTTTCAGATAAAAAAAAAAGTTGTAAGGTCTTAAATGACGCATTACACAGTAATATTACTATGACCTTGAAGAGTATCGTTAAGGTCACGTGAAGGTCATTTTAAATTTCTTAAATGGAAACCTCTTATTTTTTATTGCATATTCGTGTAGCTTGTCTCGAGAGCTTTCCAAAACACTATAATACAGTATTTATTCATTGAGTACTTTTTGAGTTATGAGGCTTCAAATAATTTCTTAATTTTACATAAACCGTAAAATGTCTTGTAAAATATTCATTTTTCGATTATCTTACCTTAATACTTTTATGTAC
This sequence comes from Camponotus floridanus, assembly GCF_003227725.1. Lineage (NCBI taxonomy): Eukaryota > Metazoa > Arthropoda > Insecta > Hymenoptera > Formicidae > Camponotus > Camponotus floridanus. Next base: position 95,734 of record NW_020229368.1, read on the forward strand.
AAAATAATGAGAGGAATCAATTGATGTAAAGAAAATACATAATTGTTTCGAAAAAACAAAATGTAATTTGCAATTAACAGTTACATTTTTTTTAAAAAACAATTATGCGTTTTCTTTACACCAATTAATTCCTCTCATTATTTTGTACATAAAAGTATTAAGGTAAGATAATCGAAAAATGAATATTTTACAAGATATTTTACGGTTTATGTAAAATTAAGAAATTATTTGAAGCCTCATAACTCAAAAAGTACTCAATGAATGAATACTGTATTAAAGTGTTTTAGAAAGCTCTTAAGACAAGCTATACGAATATGCAATAAAAAATAAGGGGTTCCATTTAAGAAATTTAAAATAACCTTCATGTGACCTTAACGACACTCTTCAAGGTCATAGTAATATTACTGTGTAATGCGTCATTTAAGACCTTACAACTTTTGTCTGAAACATTTTCCCACAAGACCACTATTTTCGGAGATATTTGACCGTTCCCATACTTATCTAACATCCTGTATATACAGTATGTATATTTATTTCCGAATATATATCCTAAATGCGCAATTTTTGAGATAGAATATTAATTGTGACGGAAGCAGTACATACAGGGTGGCCCATTTTAATTTCCCCAGCCAAATATTTCGGAAAATAATGAAAAATCAAAAAAATGTTTCAGACAAAAGTTGTATGGTTTCTAGGGGGACATAAGATGGTACCATTGGTTTGACCTTGAAGAGTTATTTGAAGGTCACATGATGGTCACCTTCAATTTCTTAAATGGAACCTACATTTCCTCATTACATATTCTTGTAGCTTATCTCGAGAGCTTTCCAAACTATAATAAAATATTTTTTTATTGAGTACTTTTCGAGTTATGAGGCTTGAAATCATTTCTTAATTTAACATAAACCGTAATATATCTAGTAAAAATATATATCTAGTAAAATATTCATTTTTCGATTATCTTGTTTTAATACTTTTATGTACAAAATAATGAGAGGAATCAATTGGTGTAAAGAAAATACATAGTTATTTTTAAGAAAAAATATGTAATTTGCAGTTAACAATTACATATTTTTTTTTTGAAACAACTATGTGTTTTTTTTTACACCAATTGATTTCTCTCATTATTTTGTACATAAAAGTATTAAAGCAAGATAATCGAAAAATGAATATTTTACTAGATATATATTTTTACTAGATATATTACGGTTTATGTTAAATTAAGAAATGATTTCAAGCCTCATAACTCGAAAAGTACTCAATAAAAAAATATTTTATTATAGTTTGGAAAGCTCTCGAGATAAGCTACAAGAATATGTAATGAGGAAATGTAGGTTCCATTTAAGAAATTGAAGGTGACCATCATGTGACCTTCAAATAACTCTTCAAGGTCAAACCAATGGTACCATCTTATGTCCCCCTAGAAACCATACAACTTTTGTCTGAAACATTTTTTTGATTTTTCATTATTTTCCGAAATATTTGGCTAGGGAAATTAAAATGGGCCACCCTGTATATGCACACAAGACACATTAATATAAGACATATTAAGCGTGTTTCAAAATTCACTGCTAATACTGCCAGTATGTTGTCATCTTTGTTTAGTACTAGTATTCAGTAAACAAAACAAGAATAGGACAACAATAGAATAGGATAACAATAATATTTTATCTGGAAAATTGCATGTTTAGGATATATGTTCGAATATAATCATATATACTGTATATACACTTCACTATATATGTTATATATAGAGAGATTATCCCAGAGCACTTGTGCCAACGCTCGTGAGCAGGTAGAGCGCGGTAAACTAAACAGAAAAGTCCTGTACCATTTTGCGATTTTCGCAATAATTATTAAAATATTAATTAAAAACGCTCAGCATATGTTGAGCGCTTTATGTCTATCTATATATCTTCTTTCAAGAAGATGACTTAAATACAAATCGAAACGTCCGCTCTTAAATTGTCTAAACATCTTTCTTTTATTAAATTTGAAGTTTCAACTATTAACGTTTTCTATTGGTCTTTTTAATCTGTATAACTCGTTACTTATAATGATCTTCGGCTCTCTATGCCTGTCTTAATCATTTATTTTATCATATCATTCTTTTTTGATTAATATTTTAATAATTATTGCAAAAATCGCAAAATGGTACAGGACTTTTCTGTTTAGTTTATCGTGCTCTACCTGCTCACGAGCGTTGGCACAAGTGCTCTGAGACACCCTGTATATTGTATATTATATATAAATATATATACTACTATATATATTTACTACAGAATAAAAATAACTATCTTTAATATTATAATTGATATAAAGGCATTTTTCGGTACTTAAGTATTTTAATGAAAAGTATATTAACACGTTGACTGCCATGGGGGCCACCGGTGACCGGCGACGCAGCAAATAATAAAAGTACATAATTATAGTAAATATGGATACTGATAAATTTTTCAATAATACCATTGTTACTATAATGGTTTGAAGAAATTAATGCAATATAGAACATACAAAAATAATTTTATTACTACATGAAAAATATACATATTATCAGTGCATATTGTGATGAGTCAGATTGAAACATTCAAGACAAAGAAAAGGTGAATCAACGCAATCGGAACAATATGTCACCACTTTTTTTAGTAGAATTCTTTGCTCCAGTTCTTCCTAGCTGCTTTGAATTTTTGTTATAGCACGCCTTACAAAATCGCCTTACATTTCGTGCATTTCCCGGCATTTTTTTAAATTCATGACGAGGTCTGCTCTGTACGCGTTTTTTTGGAGAAATACAATCATTATCGGAGCATTTCATTAGATACATTGCTAATTTCATCCTAAAATCAGGAATTGCAATATTTTTCCGGGTTACTTGTTTGAATAACACTATTGAATTTACAATACAAGTATTTAGTAAAAGTTCTATTGCCAGTTTCTTGTACCATTTTATAGTTCTACGCAGTGGTGAGCTATAAGCAATCATTTGATCAGATAAGTCGACTGAAGATTTCCCTAAATTATATTCAACTACCATTTTTGGCTTTTCTTTTGTATAGTTTCTTTTCTGTATAGTTGTCATTTCTGCTGAATGTTTTGTAGATAGCATCAACACATCTCTTTTATCTTTCCATTTTAAGATAGTTACTCCATTTTTATTTTCTCGCGCGATAACATCTCCACGTTTTAATTTTTGGGCCACTACTTCTTTTGGATTGCCGCGCCGATTTTTTCGTAGAGTACCCAATAAATGTGTACGCATATCAGTTAATCTTTCCGCCAGGTCAACGCTTGTGTACCAATTATCTGTGCAGATAGTGTGGCCTTTGCCTAAAATATCTTGACAAAGAGCCATCACAATCTCAGTCGACTTATTTCCAGATATTTCATTTGTATTTTCGTCTTTGCCCGTGTAGATTCGAAATGAATAAGTATATCCTGGCCCACTACATAATTTAAAAACTTTAATGCCATATCTGTGACGTTTTTGTTTTATATATTGGCGAAATACTATGCGGCCTCGAAATGGCACTAAGGATTCATCCACGCATAGTATCTCATCTGGTTTATAATATTTCTTAAAATTACTGTCAATCAAACTCAAATGATTGATAATAGGAGCAACTTTAGATAATCTATTTTTAGGATCATTTTCTTCATTATTGCTGAAATGAACAAACCGCAATAACAATTCGAATCGATTTCTTGGCATAATTGTGCGTGGAAGTGTCAGGTTATATCCTTCATATTTACTCCAATACAACTCAATTTTCGGTAATTGCACTAATTCCATCCATATAATTAGACCAAAGAAACGTTTTATTTCATTAGGATTTGTTTCATACCATTGATCTAAACGATGCGATTGCAGTTCTGATTTCCTTTGCTTAGCATAGATGTTCGTTTGCTTTGCAATAATTTCGAATATTTCATCAGTAACAAAAAGGGAATAAAAATCATGTGGTTCCGTACAAGCAAAAATTTCTGATTGACATGTGTTGATACCTGACGAATCAGAAAATGTGATGTTGGTTTTATTACCTAACGTAAATACTCCAATTCACATCAAACTCTTCTGGTATATCATCTTCATTGTTATCGCTATCTTCAGTTTCACTGTCAGACTCAATTCGGCGCCGACGTACCATGGAAGCTCTTATCATATCCGATGAACTACTCAATGAACTTTTCTCGCTGTCTGATTGCAGTCGCAGTATTTTTGAAGGTCTTTGTAAAACTGCACCGTCAGATGATGTACTTGATGAATAATCTTCATTTGAAGCCATATTTTTAAGGGCTAATTAAAAAATTGAATAAAAGATATAAAATGCAAAAACGTATGTAGAGTGAAAAAATATAACAAACGCACTTACTTGTTTGTAGAACGCACTGAATAAGACTAAATAATGAGATAATAGACAATAATCACTTAGCAACCGAAGCACGATTGTTTGAAAAAAGGACAATCGTAATAATTGTTTACAACGCCGTGAGGGTCACCGGTGACCCCCACCACGAAAAATGCTTCAAGCATGATTTTATAACTCATTTTATTTGCTGCAAATAATATTTCAACATAATATGCATCGCATAATGAAAAGTTCACGTCGGCGCCTTGGGCAAACCATGGAAAATGCGTCTGGCAGTCAACGTGTTAAATTAGAAATATATATATAAAGTTTATATTTAATAGAAATCGTTACTAAAGATCCCTTTTTGGAAATATATATGATTCATGATATATATACATCAATACATATTAATTTCCTAAGATAAATGTCGGAACGCAGCTTGTGTTAAGCGGAAAGCATACACTTTTGCATAAATACATAACGCATATGCATAATGAATTTAATTGATTGAATAGATTAATAAATTAACCAATCAGTTTTTTTATGTATATGTATTATGCGTTATGCAAGAGTCTGTATTCTAGCCCTTACACAGTGTCTTGCTGAAACACCAATTGACACTGTTATGTGTATAAAGATCACTGTCACTGATCCTGGGGCCCTATTCTTGAAATCGTGGGAAAAATTAACGTATGCGAAAGTGACGCTGCGTGATCTTTGATTGGTGTATACTCTTAGATCTAAAAATATACACCAATCAAAGATCGCGTAGCGTCACCAATAGAATACCGGAAGCTGCCATTAAAATCATAAGACAGACAAGAACAGCGAGATCATTCGATGTCTGTCTAAACAAAGAACGCGAGATCATTCAATCTCATTGTCTTTGTCTTTGTCTGTTTTTCTTTCTTATTCTAATGTAGACCCAGGTCGATTTTAATGGCGACTTCCGATTTTTTATTGGTCATAGCTTTTTCACCCTATCCCATATCCAGTTAGTCTTTGGAATTGCCACTTAATATTATGTGGCAGTTCTAAGGACTTTAGAAAAATAATAGTAAATGCTTGTGTTTTTAATGCTAAAGCTTACGGCATACGATGCTTATTTTCGTACTAGATCGCATCCAAATGCTATAACTAACTCATCAATTGTAATTTCAATATTACAGAATTTTCAAAGCGATGATGCTCCCAGAAAAAAAGTCCATACAAAATTGACCATATATGGATTTTATCAATATCTGATCATGTCATGGCATATATAGTATATAATATAATATCATATATGATTATACCATAAATGAATAAATAATAATATATGACTATATTTGGCAAGATATGATCAGATATTGATAAAATCCACATATGACAAATTTTTTATGGATTAGAGTTTTTTTGTAATCGCTAGTGAATAAATAATCAAAGGTTACAAGTCCTTTCAAATTCAATATACCAGATTAGCCAAATTTTATTTTACTAAGATATAGATTCTCATTTCGAGAATTCTGTATACCCCTCTTTACCCCTCTAAAGAGACGTAGGCAAGAAAAATATCAGGGCGAAGTCGCTGAATCGGGAATCGAACCCAAGTTTTTCGCTTGCCGAGTGACTGCTCTTACCACTGAGCTATTCAGCCCCACATTTGTAGTCAACGCTTGCCGCGCGGCAAAAAGCGACGTGGTAGACAATTACTGCACGTGAAATGTCGAATTCGATCCAACTTTTGTTGCGCAACAAGCGTTTCCGCGTCCTGTGGGCAGAACTCCTATGACGTAAGCAATAAGCGAATCGGCCATTACGATCGAGTATTAAAGCAATCATAAGTTTACGGCTACGGATTTTGTGTGGAAGCCTTTAATTTTTCTGCATTAATACAAATTAAATACGTTTATTCTTACAATACAAACTATTTATAAAAGTCCCTTAATAATGTTAATAATCATTTTCTATTTTCAGATATTACATTGCAAAGAGCTCAGTTTTTTATTATTAAATTTATTGAAAATATGTTCCGGAAGCTGCCATTGTATATTATCTCGCAGTTTTCAGGACTATTCAGAAAAGGAGATTTTGTGTTCTGAAAATCATTAAAACAATTATTTAAATAATTAATGTCCACAGTAATTTCTGCTTTTATTTATTTTATATATAAAGTAATTTAACGAATTTTAGTTATATGTGTTTATTGAAATCAAAAATCATTCCAATACATTAGATTTCCATAAAAAACAATTTTTAAGGATATTTATAATACTGCCTCATAAATGATATACAAAAATGACATATATATATTCACAAAACATCGAAGTATATAAATTGTAAATTATTTCGCTAATATCAAAACACTTTAATCAAATTTTTAAACGTTTATGTAAAATACTTGATATTATTGATAATATCAATATATTCTTCAATTACGGATCTCTCTATTTACAATTATTGTTCATGGATATCCAAAAGTCAGGATCTATAATATATTACTTCATTGCTCTATAATTACCTCGTGTCGAGTTAAGATGGCTGATGTTTAAGATAGTTAATTTTTAATTATATTAGCTAATAGTATATTTTATTTCGTTTAAGAGTCATTTCATTCGTTTTTTATATATAGCTGAATCACATTATACGAAAAATGTCACAATATATATTATACTTTTGTAATGATCATAAGTATCATGTAACAAATATAAAACACAAAAGAACAAACATTAAATGTACGGTTAATAAGAATCGTAAAAAAAATGTATTACACATGTAATTGCACAGAATAGTAAGTATCATTTTTTATATGTAACGTAATATATAATTTTTCCAATGCAAGAGCGTATATATTGTGTATATTGAGCATAGCAACACATAACCTTATTAAATTATAAATATTTACTATATACATATATTACATTACACAAGATTATAAATGATTATAAATTAATATCAATAAATTATAAAAATATATTGGTATTTGCACAATATCATATTTTTTAATCTTTTTAGTTAAATTTTCATAGCAATATGTTATCTTCTAGTTGTAATTATATACTTTACTTTTACAGAAAGCAAAGATGATCTTTCTGCAATTGCTAAAAATTTGAATGCAAATAATCCATACATTGTTCTGGAAAATATAAATTCAATTGTTAATAATAATAGTAAGTTTTACAGTTTTATCAAATTCTGAAATTATGTGTAATATATTATGTTTTTATTTTCCTAATTATATTTCTATTTTTTGCAGTAATACCACAAAAAAAATTTTCCATACTAATATGAGTTGTATTAATAAAAATATAAATACTGATAATTTTAGTAATGTAATTGAATTTAACAACAATAAAATATTCCTTGATAATGGATATAGTCACAATGCAACAATAAGTAATGCAAATAATAAAAAGAATATCAATGATTCTACAGAACATGTTGACTCTGTTAATGCTATATCTTCCAAAAACTGTGGAGTAAAGGCTGTGAATTTTAATGTAACAGTTTCCTGTGATAATAGCAATAATTATAACGAAACAGTAGATATTAATAATTCTAAGAATGTTTATAATTCTGATGATAATATTTTATTTTCTTGCAATAATGACAAAGATCATACTAGCATAGTAAATAGTACTCTTGGTGTTAACAATTCGACGATTGGTGTCCATAATTCAAATAACACTTTTGATAATAATATGATAAATTCGCATGAATGCAATGGCAATAGCTATAAAGCGATAGATGATGATATCGGTACCAATAATTCTATGAATATTAATTTTGATAACAATGTATCAGATTCCTGTGATAATAACAAATGTCATAATATAGTTGAGCATAGTGCTATTAATGTCAACAATTCTACAAACACTGATTTTGATAATAATATGATGAATTCTTGTGATAATGAACATGCTCACGAAAGAATAAATGGTGAAAGTTATGTCAATAATCCTACGAAACATGTTGATTGTGATAATGCCATGATATTTTGCAAAGACTGTAATAATGAGCATAATAGAGTAAAGATTGTTGATCATAAGATTGTTAATCTTAACGTATCATTTTCCTATGATAATGGCAACAGTCAAAAAATGATATATGGTGATATTAATGTCAGCAAATCGTTGAATGACGACAATATACCACTTTCCTGTGATAATGATAGAGATCGTAGCATAGTTCATAGTGCTAACAATTCTACGAATGACACTGATTTTGACAATAATGTGACGTTTTCTTGTGATAATAACAACTGTAACATTATAGATAATGATATTACTACTAATAATTTTATGAATAATAATAATTCCTGTAACAATGTGACATTCACCTACGATAATGATAATATCAATAATTCTGAAACTGGTGTAATTCTCAATGATGTCATGATATTTCCCTTTGATAATAATTCTAGTATATTGAATGATCTCACTAGTGCCGAAACTTCTATGAATCACACACACAGTGATAGTGATAATCATATAACATTTTCATGTGATGACAATACTATTGACAACATTGTTTGTGCAAACACAACGAATATTTCCGAATATTTACCTTCGGAAATTACAACTGAAAGAGAATCTACAGAACATGATGTCAGCAATAACATATCTACAACTAATAAAAAAAACATATCTGCATCTGATAAAAATAGTTCAGCTTCACTGATAGATATTTCTTCTATAAACACATTTGGTTGTCGAGAAGACAATTTATTTGTTCCATTTTCTATATCTAAGGGCCTTCAGAAAAAGAATTTTTGTTACTATTGCAAAAAATTTCAAAGCAAAATTGCACGTCACTTAGAAAATGTACATAAATCGGAACCTAAAGTTAAAAAATTTGTATTGTTACCAAAAGATAATATTTTATATAATTCTTATAATTCTGTAGAATTTTAAATATATGTACACAATTTATATATACATATATACAATATATATATATACAATAAAATAATATATATATATATTTAAACACTATATACACCTATACACCTATACACGATAAGATACACATTTATATATACAATACTTTTAAAATATATGTACAACATGAATACATAGTATAATACATAATATATGTATGAATACATAATATAATTCATATGCACTAAAATCCTGTAAAATTTTATTTTATATTTTTTATAAATATTATTAATATTGTTAATATGCTTGTAATTTTATTAATTTATATAATTTAATATTTTATTTTTATTCTAGGTAATTTAGAAAGAAAAAAAATTATAGAAACAATTAGGAGGAAGGGTAATTTTATACATAACACAGATCCTTCTATAAACACGGGAGAGTTAATTGTTTGTCGAAGGCCAACTAGAAATAGTTGTAAAACAGTATAAAATTTTACGTGTTGTGCAAAGTGTAAAGGATGGTTCACTAAAAATAATATCAGACATCACTTTAAGAAATGTATAGATGTAGGCACATCCAACAGCAAAAATGTACAAGTCTTAGGACGTACTGTGATAGGAAGAATCCATGAATGTGCAAGTGAAACAGTAAGAAAAGTTTTATTCCCAATTTTGAGGGAAGATGATGTTACGCGATGTACTATATTAGATATGATAAATTATTAATAACATATGCAACCAAACTATGCATTAAGTACAATCATCAACATCAACAAGATATGATTCGTGCTAGACTTCGATTATTAGGACGGTTTTTTATCGCAGTAAAAGAGTATAGATCTAACGTGACAGAGTTTACTGACATATATGATCCTTCCATGTATGATGATTGTCTTAAAACAGTAAATAAAATATCTCATTTTGATGCTGTTAATAAAAAATATGGTACACCATCAGTCGCATCAAATATTGGGACATACATAAAAAAAAATTGGTAATTTGTTAATAAGTGAGTGCATAAAAACAAATGATGTACAAAAGCAAAACACCACAGAAAACTTTTTAAAATTAGTACAAGAAGATTATGGGATATCCATAAACAAAACAGTAGAAGAAAATGTAACACAACATAAAAGACAGAAAAAAGTTATACTTCCATCTACGGAAGACATAAAAAAGCTACATTTATACCTAAAAAGCGAAAGAAAAGTATTATATACAAAGCTCCAGAAGAAATTTATGTACAAAACATGGCTAGAACTTGCAAAAGTTACACTTACATCTACACAAGTTTTTAACAGAAGAAGAGCAGGAGAAATTGAACGTGTTACTATAGAAGATTTTAATACTCGCGAAGGTATAACAAAAGAAACTTATTTAGATTTATATAAATCATTAGGAACAAATTTGCAACAGGTAAATTATTTTTATGTATAAATGAAATACACATAAATTGTAATGCGTAATATACATATATATATATATATACAGCGTGTGTCAAAAGTTCCGGGACGGCTGGATAATTTGAAAAATACGCATCACAGAGGAAAATGACCTAGACAAAAGTTGTAGGATTTTTCCCAGGCAATCCGACGGTGACCTTAGATTTGACCTTGGATAGTCATTTGAAGGTCACATAAAGATTACGTTCAATTTCTTAAATGAAACCCCCTATTTTTCATTGCATATTCTTGTAGCTTATCCCGAGAGCTTTCCAAAACACTATAATTAAGTACCTTTTTATTAAGTACTTTTTGAGTTATAAAGCTTGAAATAATTTCTTAATTTTACATAAACCATAAAATATCTAGTAAACCATTCATTTTTCGATTATCTTACCTTCATACTTTTATGTACAAAATAATGAGAGGAATCAATTGGTGTAAAGAAAACATACAGTTGTTTTTAAGAAAAAATATGGAATTGTTAATTGCAAATTACATATTTTTTCTTAGAAACAACTATGTGTTTTCTCGAGATAAGCTACAAGAATATGCAATGAAAAATAGGGGGTTCCATTTAAGAAATTGAAGGTAATCTTTATGTGACCTTCAAATGACTATCCAAGGTCAAATCTAAGGTCACCGTCGGATTGCCCGGGAAAAATCCTACAACTTTTGTCTAGGTCATTTTCCTCTGTGATGCGTATTTTTCAAATTATCCAGCCGTCCCGGAACTTTTGACACACGCTGTATATATGTAACACAAAGTAATAATTTAAATAAATTTTTGTATGTTAGATTGCTAATAAATACGTCAGATTTTTAATTCGTGGGAAATTAGGGCGTACCGTGCCTGTCATATTAGATATGGAATTAGTTCAATGTATTGAACTAATTTTGAAGCATCGAAAGGATACAAATGTTCCTGAAAAAAATCCATATGTGTTCGGCATACCTAGTAATACTAAACGTTATTTTAAATATTTAAGAGCATGTGTCCTTATGCGATATTTTTCTAAAAAATGTGATGCACAAATACCACATTCATTAAGAGGCACTGAATTACGCAAACATATTGCTACAACTTGCATTACGTTGAATTTATCTGAAAATGAAGTGGATGATTTGGCTAACTTTATGGGACATCATGAAAAAATTCATAAACGTCACTACCGGCAGTCAATACCAGCATTAGAGATTATCCGTATGACAAAATTTCTTGAAACAGCGTTAGGTGAAAATGTGCAACAGCAATCCAATAATAGCGATTCAGGTATTATGTACTATACTATTTTTGTTATTTTATGTGATATTTCAAAGTTATATATATATATATATATATATATATATTTACATAAGTTTTTTATAATAGATATTAACTATTCTTTTTTAATTTCTAAAATTATCTTTTAATTTCTGTATTTTACTTTTTTATTATATATAGTTAATCAGAAAACAAAATCAAATGCATTTATAAATTAGTTTACAAAAGCTCAATGTGCTATAACTATGGATATATATGAAATGGAACAAAATAACAATGAATACAACAATAAAATATTTCAGTCTTAATTTGGATCTTCTTCATTCATCAAAATATGAATATGTTAAGTATGATATACTGAAGAAAATCTAAATAAAGACTGAGACGTTTCATATTGTTGCATTTATTGCTGCTTCGCTTAATTTTTACGTATCTACATCTATGATTGTAGCACATATTAGTCTTATAGTGAATTCGGCATACATGCACTAACTGATCTGATCTAGTGCTGTTTCGATGGTGCGAGCAGAACTGTGTCCGTGCAGTATCAAACTGCACTGTCAGAAAAGTCAGTGCAACATTTTTTGCTCTCGTACAGTTTTTTTTTCATTTCCGAATATAAATTCGCCATTAAAGCATTTTTCATTTGCTGAATACAACAATATGAATGCATTAGAATTGTGAGCACAAATCGAATATGTGGTATTGAAAATATTCATTCGCACTCAGTGAGCACTAGTACACTGTCCGTCATTAATTCAGATATGTTGCATATCCTATATAAATTCACTCGGGGAATGGAACGAATTAATGATGAGCAGTGTACAAGCGGTCGAATTCGCTATTAGTTTCATGAATCGATTTATATATATTTATATAACAATTATCGTAGTATTATATTATTATTAATAGAAGAGAAAGGTACAAGAACAGATACGTCGAATGAAGCATCGGACAGCGAAACATGTATGATAAATTCACGTGAGCCTCTTTCAGTACAATCTGGAAAAAACAAATTTTCTAAAATTTGCATAACAAATAAACAACAAAAATCTATAAAAAGAAAAATTAAGCATCAAAATCATGCAATTATATATAACGACAATGATGAAAATTATTCTCCAAACATAAAAAAACGTCGCAGTAGTAAGTTTATTTTCTTTTTTATTTTACATAGCTTTCATAATCTATAAAAGATCATATACTCTTAAATATTATTTAGTTTTACTTTTACATAAACAATGTCAAAGCATATATTATTATAAGTTCTAATGTGTAATGTAGATTGATACAATTTTAATACATTTTAATAAACATATTTTGATATATATATTTTGATATATATAATAAATATATTTTTATAATAAATAAATTTTTTATTTAAAAAATGATAATGAACAATAGTCTATATTAGCTAAATTTAAATTATTTAAATTATTCATATTTTTTATTAATGTATTATTTTTTAATTTTTAGGAATATTTTTTAGGAATATTTTAAAGTAAAACATTAGTAATAATAATAATAGCTTTTATTGCCCACTTGCGGGGTACAGCACGGACCTCCGCTTCGCTTACATAACTCTTTAAACTTATAACCTAATACCGCAATTACCAGAGAGAGAAAGAGACACACTTTATCATTCATTCATCCACTCCCTCCACTCATTCCTCTGGACCTCCGTTTCCGCCGCATTCTTTCCTTCCATTCGCTCCTCATCCATCCTCTCTTTCCCCCCTCCCTCTTCCCTCCCAACCCTCAATTCCTCCAATTCCTTCATCCACCTTTCTCCTTCTCCCCCCTCCCCTAACACCTTATCCACCATCTCTTGCCAACCCTTCTCCACTCCCCATCCCGTACATTCCTCCCACACATGCTCCCACGTCTCCTCCCTCCCCTCACAAACCCTACACATCCTTCTCTCTATCCTCTCCCAATATTTACCTCCCCTCATACCATCCCCCAACCTGAACCTTGCTATCCTTTGCCATCTTTCCTCCCTCCATAGTAAAACATTAGTATATATTATAAATAAATATTTCAAAACATTAGTATATATTATAAGTAAATAAAAGTTTATATTATAAATTCGGATGAACTGTTCCTGTATGTTTAGTAGTATAATCTTATTAATTGTAATATTTAATTTATTTTGTAGCATCCCCATATGGTCTAACAAAAAGAAGACGTTGGACAGAAGAAGAACGTACTGCAGTAATTAAAGAATTTTCAGAGGAAATTAATTCTTCACAATTGCCATCTAACAAAAAAATTTCTTATGTAAAGGAAAAAAATAAATACTTAATCAATCGATCTGTTGCGCAAATTAAAACATGGCTTCATAATTATATATCTGGCAAAATTAAATGATATTAAATGCACAAATGTTCACTCAAAAATATTTTAATAATTTATTCAGAAACAATATATAAATTATTTTTGTTTAATGTTTAAGCTGTTAGCAATCACAAAAACATTGTTTTTATTTTCTGCAAAAAAAAGGATTATCTAATTTTAGTTCAACACAATCAATCAAAACTTTACGTTTTGTTGCGCGAATCTCATAAAAAAGAAAATGAGAAAATATAACAAAATACGTAATATAGTACAAAGTCATATATTTTGTAAAATATATATTAAATGCTTACGATTACACGTGCAATGCATATGCCATATATACTATTATATAAGTATTACATACATATATATTTATATGTATACACTGTTATATATAAAAAATATTTTGAATTATTTTACTGAAAATAATGAATGATACTGTTTGTGCGACTATACATAAATTGCATATTTTTACAATTCCTATTATACATATATTTATTATTTATCCTTCTGTATTTCTGTTTCTCTATTATTATTATACAAAAAATAATACACCATTACACTTTTCACATATAATATGATCCAATCGACATATAAACGTACATATAAAATAAAATAATTCTTCAATGACGCAGCTTTCCTCAATAAATTTTTAAAGATAAAACTTAGCCAAAATTTTCTTAGACAGATTTCATCAAGCATCTCATGTAAAGCGTAATCAATTATAAAATTAACTACGAAATATTATCACAGACGAAATATTATTAAAGACTTGCAAATTTGAGCAAATTTTTATGACTATTAAGTGGATTCGAAAAACGGGTTCAAAAATAATTAAAGAATGTATCAATTGCATTTGTGTTATTTATATAAATGTTTAGAGATTTAAGCAATATATTTGCAATATAGTTTTACAATTTATAATTATTTTGATGTAAATATACATCTACGAGGCAGCATATTATAAATATCATTGAAAATTTATTTCTGTACAAATTAAGAATATTGACATTATCAATGATTTTATAAATACTTATAGTGTAATTCATTAAATTATTAAAATAATTAAAAGCATTAATTAATTCTGTAACGTTCCGTTTTTCCCCAGAGATTAGATTGCGGATAAACTCGTCGGATTCGGGGTAATGAATGGTGAGCGAATTGTGATGTAAAAAAGAAAGAATGTATTTATTCAAATCGAATGCGTGTGTACAAGTAGTGTGTATCTTGTTGCGATTATAAATGTGAGCGTGTTCGAGTGTATAAATGTCTGCGTCGCGAGTTATAAATGTGAGCGTGTTCGCGTGTATAAACGTCTGAATGCGCGTGCAAAATGCAGGTGGTTCAATGCGCCAGTATAACTGTGATTTGTAAATTCGATAAATTCGCTGGTATGATACACGTGTATAAAAACGTTGTTTTGACGCGTGCGGATATGCGCTCAGAATCGGTCGAAGACCTCGCGTTGTTGTGCCGGTGTTTTTGCCGCGTTTCTTGCACGGGGAATCCCGTCGTTCCGGGAATCCCGTGTACGAAGAAAAAGCCGGTGGATTCCGGGAAATAATACGCAGATATGTATGCAATTAAATTAGAAGTCACATGTATACATTCATTTAAAATTTTCTAATTAGACATAAGTTTGCGTATTTGTACTCATCTGATTATTAGCAATCCCACCAGTAAACATGTATCGAGATTCAAATCTGACACCTGAATCAAAGCAGCAACTTGTAAATGTAATGACACCAGACAGACAGACATTCAACACACTTCTCAGTAAGAACATCATCTGAAAAACCAGAGAAAGAATCAATAATATATTATAACAATATTGAGTCAATTATAGCAAATTAATATCACATTTATATATATACATATGGGGAATTCTTTTTTAAATCAGCCACCCCCCCTGCCCATTTCAATTTTGGAGAAAAAAATTTTTTTAGCACACGAAAAAATTTGTCAAGAAGTCTAGTTTTTGATGCCGTTAAGCGTTTTTAAAAAAAAATTTTCTAACCTCAAAAAAACTGTCTAAAGTGAGGCATCTCGCAAAAAAATGCTATTTTTTAGTCAAAAATGATCGAAAAAATTATAATTCATCAATAATTTTGACCAAATTACTCATTAAAAGTATTTTGTGGGTCGCTGAACAAGAATCCGATGTCAGATTTCAAATTCAAGATGGCGGTTTTAAATATTCTTCTTTTATAAAATTTCGACAGATTTGGAAAAGAAAGTTTAAAGATTTTGGATATAATAAATGAATCCTTGTTTCTAATGCTTGAAAAAATGCATTAAATGCATTAAAAAAATTCAAAACATATTTTAAAAATAGAAAATAAGCTTTTATCTCTACGTTGTCCATCATAGACAAAAGATATTCTCCAGAATTTGTTTTTTCGCTCACAACTATTTCAGTAAGAAAGTATTTAATTGTATCCCAAGATTCAAGAAGTCTTTCGATACATAAATAATGCGAAAGCCAGCGCGTATCACATAATTTCAATATTTTGCGATTTGTTTCTTGGAAACATTCACAAAATTCACGAAAAATAACCGTACGTTTTGGACTGCTATTGAGATAAGTAGCAATTTTTTTTAGAAATTCGTCGCAATATGCAGGCATTTTAGAACATGCAGCGTGCGCTGCTAATGCGGAGGAATGACATGGGCTTGAAAATGTTAATAAATGTGGACATATTTCTTCTAATTTCTTTTTAAACGATAAATGACAGGAATTTTATCATAGGTTTATCATGTGACAATGTATCTGTTATGACAGGAAAACGATGTTTTCCTGTCATAACAGATACATTGTCACATGATAAACCTATGATATTTAAAAATGGTATCTGTAATTTCCACATTTCACATTTAAATGCCTTAAACAATTTTTCTGCACTTGAATCTTTGGCATCAATATCAATTAATTTAACTAATTGTGAGCGAATATCTAATGTCTCTGTATCAACATATCGAACAAGAAAAGTCATCCATTTATCATTAGGTATATCAGATGTTTCGTCAATAAAAATTGAAAATTTTGTATTCTGAATTTTATTGACGACACGATCTGTTTCAACTGGGCATAAAATATTTGTAATAATGTTTTTACATTTTGTTCGGCCCATGCTCATGCTTTTTAACACATTAGGGTATTTTCCAATATGTTGAAAAAAGTTGAGGATTTCTTTTGCAGTTTGATGCGAAATATTTTTATCAGCAATTAATGCAGCATATCGAATTTCTGCTATTTTTTTTCGCTCTTTAAACGACAAAAGTGAATCATCTGTTATGTTTATATTTTCGTTTGTATTCATTGTTCTGTTTTAATTTTACATATTTCTATATGCGCTTTGGATTCTGCGTGACGATAAATTTTTGATAAATCACCTCTCATTGATTTATCACAAAATGAACAAAAAAACTAAATTTACATCATGTGATACTTTGCGTAACCATGACTTAAATAATTCAATTTCTAGCCATTGTTCTTGAAATTTATATTTTTCGGATATTTTTTTATCTAAATTTTTATTATTATTTTCATTATTAATATTTAAAACTGAATTATTTTCTTTAATATTATTTTTATGACACGCAGAATCCGCATGTCTTAAAATATGTGTATTGCACGAAAAATTTTTATTGCATATACTACAATAATAAAGACTATCGTCGGATGGTACTTTGCGTATCCAAGATTTATACCGATCATCATTGAGCCAAGCATCTGAAAAGCTTCGCTTATATTTTTTTCTCAATTCATCACTCATTTTTGTGAAACAAAAAATAGACAGAAACAAAGAATTAAAGAAGAATAAAAGAAGCTAAAGATGAAAAATGATATATATTGTGACGTTGCCGTCCTGTAGCGCGTCCATCCGCCCCGAGATTTTTACGGGGCGCGGGCCGAGCGGCCGCGCCAGAATCAACCTCGACAGAGCGTTATCAAAAATCCCCGGAGAGACGAGTGCTATCGTTATTTTGTAAGAATTTTTATTAATTATGTCGATATTTCTCTTTGTTTGTCATAAACGACAACGGGCACCTCGCCGGAGAAGATCCGGAGGACCGGAAGCATATCCAGGAAGATTGCGTCAAGACGCTCGTCGACAGCGAACGGAGGAAATAATAGCGCTTGAAAGGACGATACCAGGAGAATTGGCCCGCGTCCCAGGAAGGAGGACGGAAGTCCGATCAACGCTACCCTCCGAGGAAGACAACGACAGTGGAGTCTCCAACGGGCCCTTGTAAATGGGCCCGCGACAGCAATTTAACAATTCAAATCAAATTAATTGCGCGCGAAGCGCTAAAGCGCCGCGGATCTCGCGAGGCGCTAGGACCTCTTGCGTGCCGTGTCCTGATTGGCCGCGGGGCTGCGCATCCCACTAAACGGTCATTGACGCCGCTATCGACCCCGGGCCGCGAGATCCCAGGATCATTCTGGTGCGGGAGCTCGCCCTAATCAGTCGCTTTCGTATATCGTTGTCGTTTTCGTGTGAGATTTGTGTCTGTCGCTGATAAAGAGACCGAGCAGAGGACGAGGCCGAGGACCATCCCCAGCAGGAGGAAGCATTATCGGTGAGGTTGCCCATCTTTCTTTGTGAGCCACGTACGCGATTTCGTCCGCGTGCCGGCCGTTCTGCCGCCGTCGCCATCTTTTTCGTGTTTCGCGACCGCTCAGGCCCAGTGCCGAGACGGTGATACTTCGTGATTTTGTCGGGCGACCGGAGGCAAGCGACCGAGGAAGGACCATCGTAACGTCGGCGTTAAATTGATAAGGCAACGTTCGTCTCTCTCCGGGTTTTGGGTGTTCGGTACGCGTAGCTATCGACCGTCGAATATCGACTGCGTGCGCGAAGGATCGCGAAAGCAAATACCGCCCGTGTTGTCGTACCGCTGTCGTTGCCGCGTAGAATATTCCGGGACGTATCTCAGGGCGAATTTTGATGTCGGATTGCGTGTATGTCGTCGTTAATTGTTAAGAGTGCGTATGCGCGTTTTTGGTATTTTATTGTAGTGTGAGCGTGAGAGTAATTGCGTCATTGGCGCGTCTATTACGCCGTCGCATCGAGCGTAATAAAGGATAATAGAATACTTGCGTCTTCGTCACGTTTATTGCGCCGTCGAATAGCGCGTAATAAACGATAATTTGTATCTGCCGAATTAGTCGCGGTGCGAGATAATCGCCAAAGTATTGAGAGTGAAATTTGAGCGGCTTGCGCGGAAGAAAGAGGCGAAACATCGGCGGAGAAAAGTCTCCGTCTGCCGTCGGCTATCGAAATTTGAGAATATCGTTCGCCTGTCGCGTACGTGATCCATCTTCGCAAAAGTATTAAGTATTTTCGATCTCCGGTTACTTATGCTGTCGAATTATTAAGCTGTCGATTTGTTTTGCGAGCTAGGTGATTGCGAGGAAAAGTCCGTGGCGATAAGTTGTCGATCTGGCGAAATTACGATATCGTTTGAGTATTATCCGCGAATATTTCCGTGCCAAAAACCCTTGATATTCCGTAAAGTCTCGCTCAGTCCTGCGAACTCCGGCCATAAAAACGGTCTCGGATAAACCATCGGATTGTCTTAGGGCTCTCGTTTTCGTTGTCGATTGCGAGCAGATATTTGCTCAGAATACCGTCGCATTTTTCGTGCCAGAATTAATTGTATGGTATATTTCGCTTTCGTATTTCGTTCGAATTTATTGTGTACCGTCGGTTCTTGATTTGTATGATTCGTTCTCGTTTTTCGTGGAATTAATAGCGAACCAATGTCTCTATAAGGCATTATTAATCTCAGTCGAAGTATTGCTTCTTATTGATTGCTGAGTTATTGTTCAAAATTGATCCATTTCTTATTATTGATTTGTTAATTATTCGCTCGCATTGTTACTTTATTTTTCTAGTAATAAACTTGTTATCTTTCTTTGTCCAAATCGCGTAAGTTATTTAAGTGTTCGTCTCGCTTGGTTGTCGATTGTCGTTTTGTCTGTCGTCTGTCGGCTCCGTGGAGACTCGCATAATCAATTAACTTTCTCTAACAACCCCTCCCCTCTACCGTTAGGTGAGCTAGTCGGTCCGTGGCGAAGCAGGCTATCGTTTCTAGCGTCTTTCGGCTTTTCGCGAAAACTGATGCGTGGAAGATCGCATCTGGCGCCCAACTTTTCGATATATCGATACGGCCTCAGCTCCGCCGCGGCTTGCGCGGCTCGCCCTCCATCCCGGTTCCCCTGAGCGCGAGTACATTAATTTCGTTAATTTTTTTTTGACGGCGTTTCCGTTCCCCCGCGCACGCTCCCATCCAACATCTCGAGGAGTGTCGCGATTCATTTGAATCTAATTGAATAAACGTCGCAATATATATATATATATATATATATATATATATAAATTTGAAATAATCAGAACTCACACACAAATCGGGATTGTGACAGTTCTTGAACACCAAGATTTCAGAGCACGTATAATAAATACGTTTACTTGACAGTACAAGGCACGTAAAAAAATACGTTTACTTGACAGTACAAGATTATCTGATGAAAATAAATGCCGCGAAATAAATGAACGGCGTAAAACAAATTAAACGGCATGAAACAAATAAACAAATGCCGAGTGTGCCTCAGTGTCTGTCCATCAATGCACAGCGACAGATCGAACATAATGTCTCGTAAGTAAATCGTTATTTATACAAACTATTAGAAATTTTAATATTTCTGTTATAATTTTTTATCTTAATAATTTTATAGAAAACATCAGTGAAGAAATGGATGCGCTGGTGCTGCAGGACCTAACGTGCAGCAAATAATGCGGCAGCAACAAATTTTTGGGCAGCAGCTGCAAATATGCTTGCAGTAGCATCAGCAGCATCAACAGCATCAGCAGCAGCAGCAGCCGCCGTCGCCGCCGCCGCCGCCGCCGCAGCCGCAGGAACAGAAGGAGCAACAGCAGGAGCAAAATGGTACATTATTTTTTATATTATATATATATATATATATATATATATATATATGTATATACATATATAATAATTTGTTTTATTTTTCAGAAAATAAAATTAAAAAAAGAGGAGGCGAGAAGGCTCGTGCCCGCTGGTATACCAAGCGCGGCAGGGGTATGGTTGGCGGTCGAGGAGGCGACCGAGGCCGAGGAGGTGGCTGGGCCCGAAGAGGCGCCGGGGTCCGAGGAGGCGGCTTGGCCCGAGGAGGTCGAGGAGGCGGTTGAGGCCGAGAAACCATAATAAAAAATTATTATTATTATTGAGCTTATATTACCAATAGATAATAAAAAATAATTAATAATTAATAGAATATTTATTTTTTCCAATATTTTATTCCTTTTATCCTTTATTCCTAGATATTTTTTTCTCCTTCTTCTATACATGAATACAATGTGGTATAATAGGGCTCTAGGCGAAGATCCACATAAAAAATCTAACGCGCCATTGGTGATACCCCGTGGGTGGTGTGGAAAATCGCCACACTCATTAAATTTTTTTATTTTATTATTTTAAATGTATATATATATATATATATATATATATATAGAGAGAGAGAGAGAGAAAACATGTTAAATTATTATAAAAAACTAAATAGTTTTATAATATATTTTTGTAATATAATTAGTACATATTTATATTTGTACATATATTTGTATAATATATTTATAATGTATATATATATATATATATATATATATATATATATATATAGATTACATTTCTACATCTACATAATACTTCTACATAAATAAATATATATATATATATATATTTATTTATTTATATATAGAGTAATAAAGAAATAAAGTATTGCGACGCCGTCGCCCGCCTCGGGAACGCCGCTCCCGAGGAGGTAGCGTGCAAATTTGGCGGGGTCAGTAATTGGCGGTATCGGGATCTTAAAATGGCGGTAACGGTATCTTAAAATGGCGGTAACGTACGGTATCAGGATCTCCAAAAAAAAAAGGAGATAGGATATGGACGCCAGACGCGGTATTTCCGCGCCACGATATCGAAACGGTAGCGGTAAGCTCAGTTTATGGCAGAGGAGCAGAGTTCTTTGTGAATTATTTACAGTAAGGGGGAGAGAGCGCTAGATTATCTTCAGGAGAGAGAAATGACTAATACTCAGTTATTTTGTTCACAAATAATTACATATATTGTAAAGTTAAAATACACACACAATTAACAGTATAATCGAATTTAATATAATATGAAGGAATTTAATATAATAGATATAAAATCGGTAAATATATCGGTAAATATACAAGAAAGCAAACCACAAAATACAATAATAAAAAAAAGCAGATAAATTTCGAAAGATAACGGTTATTTTACGAATTGCGGGAAACAAAAGACACGTTATAACGGCTGATGCGAAGGTCAGATACAATAATCTCAGAGATGCTACTTGAAATATTGACTCTGAGTCGGCAATAAAAAAAAGGGGAAAAAAAACGGTATTGAAATAGTTTTAGTCTCTCAATAATTACGGTAACCGAAAGCAGTGAACATTAGTGGCGAAATATCTGACAAAACTTGAGAACGAATTACGTCCGATTTCAGGTCGCACGTCGAGGCGTTCGTCTCGCTGACAAATTTCGGTATAATTACCAATTAGTTTTATGGCGGTAATCAACGTAATTAACGGTAACCAGCTAGTACAGGAGTTTTACGATCAGACTATTATACGCGGATGGTTTACGAACACTCCTGGAGGCGCGAGCCTCGTGTTAAATATCGATATAAATCGAACCTAAATTTTCATACAATTTTGACGGTAACGTTTACGACCAAGAATGATTAACGGTAGAGAACAATAGACAACTAAGAAATGAACAGAATTCTAACCCAAAATAGACGGTATACGTATTTTATATACGTTCGATATAACTCGAATCGAACCTTTTCCTACGGTAATTAGCGATGAATTTCGACAAAGTTTTAATGAAAAACAAAAGCTTTATTCAACGGTATCTTCAAGGAGGTGTAGACGGAAACTGTTTACCCGATGTAACGGTCGTAGCACGACCTTTTCGGTAACAATAGCTCGACGTTCGCGTAACGGAAATTTCAAACAAGTGATACGGTAATACTTTTCGGCGGAGATTTCGCGTAGGGTAATATTCTTGCCGGGCCGTTCTCTTAATTTCGGTAACACACGCTCGCGAAGAAATTACCCGCTCAAATCCCGCCTTCCGGTATGCGATATACTCGATCAAAAATTGCTGCGTCACGCTCGGAGTATCGATACAAAACAATGTTAACAGAAGTGGTACAATTTTAAACGGTACGGAAACGATACACAATAATACGGACTGTCGGCACGAACACCCCTGAGAGGGACAAATCCGCGACCCCGGGGACAGCTGGCGCCCGACAATTACGGTACAAGTATCCGACTTTACGGTAATCTTTACGGTATGATAGCCGCCCTGCGACGGTATCTCGGCACGATGACACCAGTTGATCCCGGAGGAAAATTACTAATCGGCTACCTGTGCGACGGCTTACAATTATTGTAGGTGGCGGCTCCCTCAGGGTCGTCTCTTCCAAGGTTCTGCTGATGTGCACAGGACACTAGCTCACCGTACAGTGACGATCTTCGTCTGTGCTCGCAAGACCCTCGAATCCCGCGCCGATCGTCCGCGCATTTTGTCAATTTCGGGAAAAATGGGGTTGATTCTCCGCCCCCTCGAAAGTTGCTGATGTTGTACGGCGTTGCCCTCACGCAGGGGCCCAGTATTCATAAGCGACGGTAATTCGTGATGATGCCGATTCTCGGGGACGTGACCAGCTGGCCAGGCCGTATCCGCGTCTCCTTCCGAGATTTCTGTTTTCCAGTCGGCCGCCTGGAAAGTTGCCTTCAGCACCGTCGTCTGGATTCGCTGCCGTTTCTTTTTCAATCTGAAATAATGCAGATTTAATCTCCAATTACATTATTAAGAGCGGCGGCGCACAGTGGGCAAAATTTAAAAGAAATGGACAAAACTCGATAACTCGTTGAATTCTGCAATAAATTTTTTGAAAATTGATATTCTTAGATTGTTTTGGACGTAGATTTCGAATTTTAAGTCGAAATCATCAAATTCAAAATGGTCGATTTAATATGATGTTTAATATGAGATCTCTCGATTGCTAGTAGTGAATATATTATGTTAAAATTTAATAGTGACTGGATTTGGTTCAATTGCTTTGATTATATTTGAATATGCAATTATAAACCTTTTCACCGCGACAAGGTACCAGTGTAAGAAAAGGGTTTTTTTTATTTCAATTTTTTTGTTTTTTTTTTCATTTTTTAATATTTTTTTATATTTATTTATTTATTTATATTTTTTTAATTTGATTTCTTATGATAAATAAGGGTTTAGGTACTACATAAAAGATAATATTAAATATTCTATATATTTATCCTATCTCTATCTCCATAGAAATATCATCGTCTCCAAGATTTTCAAAACAATCTTCAATATCTGAATTTTCTGAACTATTGTTATCATTATCTGAATCTTCTTCTGAAATGTCATTATTTTCATTGTTATTTAAATCATTTAGATCGGTCCACTTGATTAAATTTTTTGCTTCGATTGATAACTCTTTTATTATTTTATCTTTTCGCAATCTGTTAACACTAATAATAGGATCCGATGAAATGAGAAGATAATTCATTATATCTTCATTATTGCTTTGACGGAAACAAGTTCTACTATAATAGCGTCTAGCAGCTTTAAATATTTTATTTCCAGACTCTTGAGCCTCTTCTGAAAAATAACCAATAGGTAAAACCAACTTCCGCATAATGTTACTACCATGTAGTAATACTTTATGTACAGAGGGAGGCATTCTGTACCACCCGTACAAATTAATATACAATTCCGCAGTTTCTCTGGCATATATTTCAAATTTTTCAAAATCTACTGCGAAACTACTTGCCATTATATTGTTATAGTCCGAGAGACTATAACTTATTATACCATTATAATAGAATATATAATAAAACATTCGCGAACCGCGCAAAACCGCCATCTCAGCAAATCACGCGCGAGAACGCTCGCCGGAAACGCGAAAGACGCTAACGAAGGGATTCGACTTTGAACCTCCTTCGCTTGCATTTGGACTTTGGACGCCACGAAGAATCCCCATGACCATACATGGTCATGTCGCTAGGCGATCCCCTCCAAAACACCCCCGAAACCGAGGAAATAAAAACCGTCCACCGCGAATCCGCGGCGGACAGTCGTTAATTATAAATCAAACAACTAGTGCGAGACCGAGGGCTAACCATTATATAGTACGACGAAACATCCGACGAAATTGATAACACCCTAAATCTGAGAACGAAGCGATTTAGAAAAGGACGACGAAGAGAGGGCTCGAAAGAAACTGACTAATGTCGAATAAATGAATATATTTGTATAAAAGAAATTTATAATAAAAGTTGCACAAAAAATCCAGGAATTAACTTGAAATTCCCGGCTACCCCACACCCTGTGCCGCGTCCGGCACAACATTTCTGGTGGCAGCGGTGGGATAGCCGAGATCGAGGACCATCCTGGATCCTTAACGCCTGCAACAAAAAGAAAATACAAAATTAATAAACAGGAAAGAGCAACTGCTATATTAAAGCAGATAGTCTCAACCAGCACGCAACACACACGGACGACAGTGATAAGGAAATCACGGCCAAGCAGCTGAAAGCCGAAAGGAAACACCAGCGTTCAAGGACCAACGTCGATCCACGGCCAAGGCAACGCAACGCAGACGGACAACGCATCGCCGACGGACAGCGCACCAACGCGGGACAACGACCCACCAGCAGCATCAACAGTCGAGTGATACGATAAGCGACCCGATAAGTTACGACCATGCGAATCACCGTACTACTACTGTAAGTCGAACTTTATTTAAATGTCAGCACCGTCAAAACAAGTAAAATTTAAGAGTCCGCGATTTCTGAGCGTGCCAGCCCGATTGGCAAATAGATTCGGAACTGTAACTCCGATACGAGTAGCAGAAGCTGCTCGCGATATTCGTAGAAGCGTGCGAAAAAATTTAGAAAAACATTATTCGAGTTCTAATTCGTCCGAGGAACACGAACCGAGTAATAACGATAATTCGGTACAAGACGGACCAAGTCGCGTTACAGTACGAAGAAATTATTCACCGATATCAGTTGATATTAGTTTATTCGAGCCACGTGCGCAAGTGAATATGGAAAACGAAGCCGTCGATAGAGAAATCGAGCGCATGCGAGCGCAACAGGCCGAACTAAACGCAGCCGCGGCTTATGAGGACGCAGGTCAGCCGGCCGAAGGAACGAGTAACGTATTACTCGCCGAACTCGTACACAGTTTCCGCGAAATGCAAACTGAAATGCAGTACATGCGCGAACAAATGCGAGAGATACAAACCGCACAAGCAAATTTAAACGAAACGCGAGTAAATGCAAACACTGTCCCACTCGACGTAACGTACGGACGCACTCAACGCGATATACGAAACCGACGTAGCGCAGCCCCGCACTATGTATCATTAAAAGAAGCGCGAACAATGATTCCCGAGTTTGATGGGACGACGCGACATAGATTACAGGAATTTTTAAACGCTTGTACGTACGCGGTACAAAATATTAATCCCGCGGATGAAGAATCGTTAATACAAGCAATCTTATATACTAAATTAAGAGGTAAAGCCATGCAAGATTTCGAAACGCGAGATATCCAGACATTTGAAGAATTAAAAACACAACTCGAAACTTGCTATCAAGCGAAGCAAAGTACAACACACTTACAGATAGAATTTAATTCTTTAAAACAAAAGTCAAACGAAACCGCCCATGCATTCGGCCAACGTGTCGATATGTTAGCCATGAAACTATATGAGTCCATGGTGGAAGGAGAAGAACGGCCTCCTTCATTTAAGCAAGCAATACAAGAAACCATTAAAAAACAAGCGCTAATAAATTTTCAAATCGGATTACGCGATGAATTAAAAATTCTTGTGCGATCACAAAGATATACTTCGCTCCAAGAAGCGATAAATGGCGCGAGCGCGGAGGAGAAGCTTATCGGCCCGTCTGTAACACGAGCATCCGGCTTCTCATATAAAAATAAATTCGACGTTAAAACGCGACCAACTCGAGATACTAACATACAATGTTATAAATGCGGAAAATCTGGACACTACGGACGCGATTGTCGAAGCAGTAATAAATATACATTACCAAAACCGGAAAAATCTACGCGAATAAATACTTTGAATAAATTTTGCAAATATTGTAAAAAGACAGGACACACCCGCGAGGAATGCTGGAACCTGAACGGACATCCTAATATAAATAACACTAATAATATTCGTAATTCTAAGCCGGTTAATCAAATAAAACATAAAGAAAGCGAGCGTGAGCAAAGGACTCCGCATAGACAGAGAAAAAAGAGCACCGACTCCCCAAGTGATAGCGAAGAAGAAGAAGAGGAGGAAGCGAGAAGGAAACAACCGCGACCTGCCTTAGAGTATTGCGTGACGCATATAAAAAACACGCACACAGCCAAAGACGAGCTACTGCAGGTATCACTACCAATCCGTGAAGTAAAAGGCGAAACGATAAATATGCTGTACGATTCCGGATCAACAATTTCCCTAATTAAATTGAAAAATTTAAAGGACGATACACCTGTATACGAAAAGAAAATTGCACTCACAGGAATCAGTGGACATAAATTATACACACTAGGGAAAGTGTACGCGACAATTATACTCAACAAACGTGCTATCAAGCATGCATTTTATGTCGTAAAGGATGACATAGCAATAGAGCATGAAGGAATTTTAGGAATAGATTTCCTTAAAAAACAAACAGCAGCCTGCGATTACAAACGAAACCAAATAAAAATAAAGGATAGTATATTAAAATTACATCCATGCAGAAAAATAATTCTGAAACCTCGCAGCGAGACAATTATTAAAGCAGCTGTAAATCAGAATCATATAGGAATAGTCCGAACAAGCGAAGCAGCCCCAGGAGTATATATTGGAAATGGCCTGGTGGAACCAAACAATTTTTCATGTCCTGTAAGTATGATAAACACGACAGACAAAGAGATCGAAATGCCCACTCCAATAGTCACACTAGAAGACATGGAGGAAGATACAGAGCAAATAAATAAAATAGAAACAAAAGGGAAGGCTAAAAATGCTATTTCTCGTAAACAACAAATTTGACAACTACTGCGAACTCAACATTTAAATAAAGAAGAAAAACGAACACTGTTAGAAATCTGTGAAGAATACAATGAAATATTCCATCTGGAAGGAGAACCACTGACATGCACCGCGACGGTCGAGCATGAGATAAGCACACGTGCCGATACCGCGCCGATGAATGTAAAACCATACCGATTACCCGAGAAACATAAGGCAGAGGTAAATCGGCAAGTACAAGAAATGCTGCAAAATGAAATTATCAGGACAAGCACGAGTCAATGGAACGCACCATTATTAGTAGTACCAAAGAAAGCAGATGCATCAGGAAAACCGAAATTCCGAGTAGTCATAGACTTCCGGAAATTAAATGAATTAACTATAGGCGACTCATTCACGTTGCCTAATATTACTGATATTTTAGACCAACTGGGAAATGCAAAATATTTCAGTACATTAGATCTAGCGTCAGGATATCACCAAATCCCAATGGCTGAAAAAGATAAAAATAAAACAGCTTTCTCAACTCCCTACGGACATTACGAATTTAATCGAATGCCGTTTGGATTAAAGAATGCACCAGCGACTTTTCAAAGGCTGATGAATTCAGTGTTAATGGGAATACAAGGACTTAGATGCCTGGTCTACCTTGATGACATCGTCATATACGGATCAAGTTTACAAGAGCACAACAAGCGATTAAAAGAAGTTATGCAAAGACTGCGAAAAACTCACTTAAAATTACAGCCAGACAAATGCGAATTTTTACGCAAGGAGGTAATATATAATATTTGGGCCATATTATTTCCGAAAACGGAATATCTCCAGACCCATCGAAGTTAACAGCAATAAAAGAATTTCCGACGCTGAAAAAAGTCAAGGATATTCAATCCTTCATAGGATTAGCTGGATATTACAGAAAATTCATCGAGAATTTTTCAAAGATCGCAAAACCGCTAACAAAATTAACTAAAAAATCGGAAAAATTTATTTGGACAATGGAACAGCAAGCAGCATTTGAAACATTAAAAGAGAAACTAATGACTGCACCAGTGCTGAAATATCCTGATTTTACAGAAGAATTTATTGTGACCACTGATGCCTCCGACTATGCGATCGGAGCAGTGCTATCACAAGGAGAGGTAGGCAACGACCGACCGATTGCTTACGCCAGCAGAATATTAACAAAGGCGGAGCAAAATTATAACACTACGGAAAAAGAATTATTGGCAATTGTATGGGCTGTTAAACATTTTAGACCATACATATATGGAACAAAATTTAAGATTATCAGGGACCATAAACCTTTAATATGGTTGTTCAATGTAAACGACCCCGAATCGAGACTAATCCGATGGAGATTAAAACTCGAAGAATATGATTACGAAATCATACACAAGGCTGGAAGAGCAAATGCAAATGCCGACGCCTTAAGTCGCAACGCGATACCGGGACCATTGCTGGAAAAGGATAAAGAAATTCTAAAGATAGAAGAAGGAGAAACAGATACTGATAATATAACAACATACACAGAAGAAGAGAAAAAACAGATATTATCAGAGTATCATGATGCACCTATAGGAGGGCATCAAGGAATTGAACGAACGATTAAAAGAATCCGCTTACAACATAATTGGAGAGGATTAACTAAAGACGTAGAACAATATATCGCGAAATGCGAATCGTGTCAAAAAAATAAATTATCAAGAAAAAATAAAGTTCCTTTAATAATCACCGACACGCCTAATAAACCATTTGAAAAATGCGCGCTAGATATAGTCGGACCGCTAACTATTACTAATAATGGAAATAAATATTTATTAACCTTCCAAGATAATTTAACTAAATTTAGTAAAACTATTCCGATCCCAAATCAAGAAGCGAATACTATCAGCAAGGAATTTGTTACAAAGATAATTCTTGAACACGGAATACCGGAAAAAATTTTGACAGACCAAGGAACTAATTTCATGAGCGAGATCTTTAAAAACACGTGCAAACTATTAAAAATAAACAAAATACAAACAACCGCGTATCACCCAGAGAGTAATGGCGCGTTAGAACGATCGCATCGAACGCTAGCAGAATATTTAAGACACTATATAAATGAGGACCAAACAGACTGGGATGAATGGATACCGTTCGCGATGTTCACGTATAATACGACGCCGCACACTACTACAGGATATACACCCTTCGAATTGATGTACGGACATCAAGCCGAAATTCCAACAGCGTTAACAAAACCGCCTAAACCAACATATAATTATGATGACTATGCGCAAGAACTAAAAGAAAGACTACGCGCAACAAACCAACTCGCAAAAGAACATATAAAAGAAGAAAAATGTAAAGCCAAGAAACAATATGATAAAAACACAAAAGAAGCACAATTTAAAATAGGGGATAAAGTGTTAGTATACGACGAGACACTACGACGCGGAAGATCAAAAAAGCTAGAATCGTTATGGACAGGACCGTATACGATTTTAGAAAAGAACTCCGACGTAAATTATACAATAAAAAAGGGAAGGAAAACGATACGCATGCACACCAACAAATTGAAACTATTTATAGAACACTAATAAATACAAAATAAATACACACTAATAATAAATAAACTCACTTACCCATGTGGGCGACCATGTCCACGGCCTGCGGGAGGCAATCGCTCCAGTAAACGCAAGGCTGCAGCAAGGGCCCTTCCCCTGGGCACCACGTTTTGGTCACCCCGGCCCAGGCCACCACCCCGGCCCAAACGCAGGAGGCGCTCCACACGCTGATGCGCCCGTATAGCGCCCAGATCCTCAAAATTTCGGGCCTCCTCCGCACGAAAGATTTCTAAAAAATCCCATTCCCACTCAAGAAACTCACGAGCGAGAGGAACCATCTCCTCAACTACACGCATGCCGGAGTCAAAATTTACGGTGACCCGTAAAGATAACAGGCCACGCAAATATACTCGCGCACAGGCCTGTTTGAACCGATCGCGCGGTAAAGGCAAGCCATCGGATAAATCCCGCATTCGAAGCAAATCGGCCTCGCAAACCTCAATGTCGTCACACGGAACTTCTTCCGACGAAGATGGATAAGACGACATTACCAAAATCTTTTTTTTTTATTAGCCAACTGTCCAACGACTAGCGAGAGACTGAAGCTCGCGAAGGGACATAATGCATAGCAGAGCTAAGTTGAGAAAGATTAAAACTAATCCCACACTGATAAAATTAGCAAGAAATAAAAAATATGATACTCACAGTGTATAATGCAATACCTAACATATATTCTTACAGAGCACTGATATGGGAAATCAGCCACGTTCTCACTAGGGAAGACGAGAACCGTCTTCCGTTCGAGATCCTAGAATTCAAACACAACCCGGGGATCTACTATGAAAAACTCGGACATCTATATCAAATCGAGCAAACCTGGAAATTAGCCATCAAATTCGACATAACGGAATTAAATGACCGAACCTGGCAAATCAACCAATATATTAAACAAACTAACGAAATATGCAAAGAAATAAAACCAGAAAATAGCATAAAACAAACGTGCGATAATTTAAAAAATATTATTAATAATGATTCAAATAATCTAAATAAAATAATAACATTAATAAATACATTATATAAAGTTAAGTCAGATAAACATAGAGGCTTAATCAATGGCGTAGGCTCTATCACAAAAATCCTATTTGGAATAATGGATGAAAATGACAGAAAATTAATAAACGAACAAATAAGATTATTAGAAAACAAACAACAAATCTTAGAACACGTCGCAAAAAACCAAATTAAAATTTTAAACTCCACCATAATACATCTAAACAAATTGGAAAATATATTAGATTATAATGGAAAACTAATTAATCACTATATTAGAGATTATACTACACGAGAAGAAATAGACGAACATTTTACGGTAATAATAGCAATGATAAATAATTTAATAAGAGATGCGAAAGATATCTTGGAATATCTAACATATATACGTCAGGGTAAAATGCATCCATTGCTAACACCCATAACTGACATTATAAATCAACTAAAGGAAGCCGTACTTCAACTACCACGAGGCTCATATTTCCCCTTTGAAATTAATCAAAACGAATGGGTAACGATAGAAAATTTTATAAAAATAAATGCGTATTGCGAAAAATCAAAAATATATACAATATTAAAATTCCCCATCATCACGCAACCTATGTACGAAATTTTTAATGTCATTCCGTTACCAACAAACGACTATAAAAACAAATTTGCTTATATAGAAATAGAGAATAAGCTAATGATTGTAAATAAAGAAATGCGTACCTATTTAAGTTTAACAAAACAAAATCTAACTAATTGTATAAATAAAAATAAACAATACATATGCGAAAGCAATCATCCGATATATCACTTAAATATAAATACGCCGTGCGAAATAAAAATATATGTATACGAAACAGATTATCGAGAATATTGTAACGTAAAACACGTAACAGTAAACCATACGATATGGATTGACTTACGTCAACCACACTCCTGGCTATACTCGACAGCATCCGAACAGCAAGCCACAATAAAATGCGATAAGCACCCTGATTATAAGAAAATAATCAGAAATACAGGTCGAATCACCCTACGTGACAATTGTAAATTGACGTCAACAGACATAATATTACAGACTAAAACAATTATATATACTTCAGAAATCGAAGAATTTCAACCCGAATATAATATAACAATCTTTAAAGATAACAACTATACAAACGACACACAAAAACTTAAAAACATAATAAATAATCCAACAGAGCTAAAAGAACTAAATAACAAGTTAGAAAAGATAAATAAAGATTTAAATAATAACGAAAATAACTTCTTTAAACAAAAAACATTTATATATCCAATGGCTTCCAGTGGAATAACCACTATAATTATTATAATAGTAATAATATGGATAATTATCCAATATAAAAAGAAGAAATCTAAAAAACCGACTGTTACAATAATAGACGAAACTGACAAAACATACGGAATGCCTAGACCAATATTAAAACGAACTAAGAGCACACGATTTTAGAATAAATAAGTTTAATTTAAGAAACGATTATAATGAATATTGTACACGCGAAATATATTGTATTTAAAATAAGGATAGGCATATACACATTTAGAAGATAGAAAAACTTCGTTTGCAACCTCCGTTTTTCTTTTCCAACGGGGGAGGGATGTTATAGTCCGAGAGACTATAACTTATTATACCATTATAATAGAATATATAATAGAACATTCGCGAACCGCGCAAAACCGCCATCTCAGCAAATCACGCGCGAGAACGCTCGCCGGAAACGCGAAAGACGCTAACGAAGGGATTCGACTTTGAACCTCCTTCGCTTGCATTTGGACTTTGGACGCCACGAAGAATCCCCATGACCATACATGGTCATGTCGCTAGGCGATCCCCTCCAAAACACCCCCGAAACCGAGGAAATAAAAACCGTCCACCGCGAATCCGCGGCGGACAGTCGTTAATTATAAATCAAACAACTAGTGCGAGACCGAGGGCTAACCATTATATAGTACGACGAAACATCCGACGAAATTGATAACACCCTAAATCTGAGAACGAAGCGATTTAGAAAAGGACGACGAAGAGAGGGCTCGAAAGAAACTGACT
Source organism: Camponotus floridanus (assembly GCF_003227725.1). Taxonomy (NCBI): domain Eukaryota; kingdom Metazoa; phylum Arthropoda; class Insecta; order Hymenoptera; family Formicidae; genus Camponotus; species Camponotus floridanus. The sequence goes on from NW_020229368.1 coordinate 129,847, forward strand.
AATGTCGAATAAATGAATATATTTGTATAAAAGAAATTTATAATAAAAGTTGCACAAAAAATCCAGGAATTAACTTGAAATTCCCGGCTACCCCACACCCTGTGCCGCGTCCGGCACAACAATATGTAAAATATTTCCAAACCTCTCTATGAGTGCTTGATTGATTCCAAGTACATTAGAAACAATCTCAGGGTTTAAAAAAAATCTCCTAGCAGTATTGCCATCATTGGTAGTACCGTATCTTTGTTTTACAACATCAACCGTAATAGATAATTGCGATTTTAAACCCTCTTGAATTTGTTTCTTTCTGTTTTGTTGTAAAATTTTATTACATCCTCTAGCACAACTCTCCTTAAAATCAAGATTATACGAAATATGTAATAAACACTCCATAAATCGTATCCAGCAATGAAGCGTAGATAAGCCAAACTTATAATATTCTTCGTTAATTTGTAGCTCTTTTATGTATTGTAAATCATTAATATTTTTTGGATTTACTCCACAAATATTGCAGGAGGTCGTCGATTTCTGGTCCGTCAACACGTTACACACTTTTCCGTCAATCATTGTGCAATATAAAGTGTGAATGACTTTAAAAGATTTACCAAATTTATTTTCTACTGAAGGCTGCAGGTTGTTAATTTCATCCATATAAAAATTGTAATCTTGCAAGGTGTTTGATGGTGTTTCTTTGATAAATTTAAATTGGAGTGGTCTGCAAAATCTTACAGATGATGGTCTATCGTTTTTCCATAAAACACGATTACTCATGACTATTTGTCAATATCAATGGCACATAACATATTATAAACACTGTACTATCAGATTTTATTTGTGTACCATCACTGTCGTTATTTGTTGACCATTTTTGTTTAAAATTTTGTTGGTCAGAAGCACCATCCATTCCCCATTTTCCATGTAAAATAAATTCTTCAGTACCTATATTTAGAAAATCTTGGTCTGGTAATGATTTTATAATTTGAGATTTAGTATGATCTAGCAGCGATTGCAATTTAATTGTAGCACCATTTTCAGTTGCAACTACATTTTGAGGATAACATTTTTTTTTGGCAGCCTGAATCTTCGAATAAGAGGGATAAAGTTTATTTTCGAATAAGCGTTCATTGTAAGTTCGAAGCAATTCGTATTTTCTTTTTGATAGACCTAAGTCCATATACATTGCCAAAATTTTATTTATAAATATTTCTTCAGATTGTTCATCATTTGGTAGCGAATATTCACGTGTTTTATTGTTGGGTACAACAGCTGCAACAATTCTTGGCTGTACTTGATACGAAGCTCGTGTGACCGTCTTTTCTTAGTCTTGCTGCTGCAATCTTTGTATGCTTTGCGTCGACGACCACGATTTCCTATATTGCCGGATGAGTTATCATTGGGAGTAGTAATAGCTACAGATCTGAGATGTGCCTTTTGAAATATTATTTTTATTTCGTTTTTCATAAACTGCGTATATTTTTTTATAAAGTTTGTTCGTGTTCGATTCGCATTTGACCAATATTTTGTATATTTGGAAATAAAACTATTAGTTACATGTTTTTTAATTTGAATAAGTTGCGTTTTATTGTAGTTATTATCTTTTTTTATGTACTCCATTATTGTTTCGAGGTGTGACTTTCTTTTATTATTATTATTCCAAATATATTCACATAAAATTTTGTTTTTAAGTATTATATCTGCCATTTTTTAATTTTTTATGCAACTTATAAATCGAGAAATTTTAAATCAATATAAATGTAAAGAACGATTTTAAAAAGGAAACAATTTATGAAGTAAAACAATATTAAAATGTAAATTGATACTTTAAAAGTATGAAGTAATAATATTTTCATAGTCGTACGTAATATACATAACAGTACGTAAACTCATAAGTACGTATAAAACGTTAATTGAACTAAGTTTGCCAATCAGTACTTATAACAAGCATAGTGCATTTTCAGTGCGAGAAAAACAGATAAACATAGAAGTACTTCTATGTTTATCTGTTTTTACCTTATTTCAAGGAGTGAGAGAGAAAGAGAGAGAGAGAGAGAGGGGAGGGAGAGAGGGAAGGACAGGGAGAGAGAGAGAATATTTTTATTTATAATTTACGCGCGCGTGCGCATGTGTGTGTGTGTGTGTATACATATACACTATGTGTGTATATATATATATATATATATATATATATATATATACATTATACAAATATATTATAATTATTTAAATATTATTCTTTATCGTATAATATGTTTATAATATGTATGTGTATACATATACAGTGACCGGCAAAAATAAAAAGCCACCTTAACTATAAAACTGATTTGATGCTAAAAGGTAAAAAAAATTTATTATAAAGTTTTTTATAACTAAAACTGAAAATTTATTAAGTAATTTAATGTTTTTAATTAAAAAGAAATCATTTTTTATTTAATACTGTATTTATTTCTATATAATCATTTATTTAAGAGTGACAAAATAAAAAAGCCAGTTAAGGTAACATAGTATTACGATTTAAAAAAACAACAATATTATTTTAATTAATAATTAATATGATTTCCTTTAGCCTCAATTACTTTTTGCAGTCTTTTTGGTATACTTTCAATTAAATTTTTTAAATGTTGTGGATCCAAATTCTCCCAGGCTAGTTGTAATGCTTCAAAATAAGAATTCTTGTTAGTTACTCCGCTTTTATTAATCCTATTATCCAAAATTGCCCACAGATTTTCGATAGGGTTCAAATCTGGAGATTGCGGAGGCCATTCAAGTTGTTTAATTCGGCAGGAACGAAAAAAAGCTTGACTTTTCTTTGCTGTGTGTTTCGGGTCATTATCTTGTTGGAAAATAAAATTATCTTCTAGTCCGAGTTTCAACAAACACTCCTCCAAATTTTCATTTATTATATCAATGTAGACATCTGCTGTCATAATTCCGTTAATTTTGACAAGATTTCCCACTCCTGCCCATGAGAAACATCCCCAGAAATATTTCCTCCGCCATACTTTACAGTTTTCTGAATGACGATCTTGAAGCTCTTCGCCGTGTTTTCTCCAGACTCTAATCCGCTTCTTTTGTCCAAATAACTCGAATTTGCTTTCATCTGTCCATAAAATATTTTTCCAGAAGTCCAATGACATATTTGCATACTTCCGAGCAAATTGCAAACGTTTTTTCTTATTGGTGACGCTAAAGAAAGGTTGTTTACGTGCAAACCGGCTGTGTAAATTTGCTTCATTGAGTCTTCGACGTACAGTGCGGTCAGAAACAGTAAGATAAATGTTTTCCTGAATTTCTCTAACAGTAATCTTTGGATTTTTCTTAACTTCACGGATTATTTTCATATCCTCCCGCTTGGATGTTGCTCGTTTTCGACCTCTTCCGATTCTATCTGCCACCGATCCAGTTGATTGAAATTTTCTTCTGATCTGTTCTACTGCTCCTCTACTTACTTCATAATTTTTGGCTATATTCCGTTGGGAAAGACCTTTTTGAATATCTCGCACAATTAAGTTTCGAACTTGTGTGGAAATTGATCTTCCTCCCATTTTTGACCGCGAATTTTTTGTAATAATCGAGATAAGCCAATGTTGCAAAAATGATTAACAACAACGAGAAGTGAGCGCAATAACACGAACATGTTGACATGACAACCAAACAAAATATTGTATATATTAAATCGAACAAATCTGAATGGCTTTTTTATTTTGTCAATATAATAAACAGCACTATTTAAGAACTATAAATAAAACTGAAAAGTAAAAAATAATTTATGTAATTGTAACATAAAATTTTAAAATAAATAATAAATACTTCTTCTTTCATCAATGAAAATCTCATCGTTTTAATATTTTTACTCTTTCAATAAGCAAAACAGTATAACTAGGAAAGTGGCTTTTTATTTTTGCCGGTCACTGTATATATACATATACAGGGTGGGCCATTTTAAGTGATCCACTCAAATATCTCTTAGGGAAAGCCTGCAATCAAAAAATGAACCTCAGCAAAAGGGCAATTTGCAATTAACAATTACATATTTTTTCTTTGAAACAACTATGTGTTTCTTTTACACCAATTGATTTCTCTCATTATTTTGTACATAAAAGTATTAAAGCAAGATAATCGAAAAATGAATATTTTACTAGATATTTTACGGTTTATACAAAATTAAGAAATGATTTCAAGCCTCATAACTCGAAAAGTATTCAATGAAGAAATACTTATTATAGTGTTTTGGAAAGCTCTCGAGATAAGCTACACGAATATGTAATAAAAAATTTGGAGTTCCATTTAAGAAATTGAAGGTTACCTTTACGTCATCTTCAAATGACTCTCCAAGGTCAAATCATTGCCACTATCTGATGGCCCCCTTCAAGCCATACAACTTTTGTTGAGGTTCATTTTTTGATTGCAGGCTTTCCCTAAGAGATATTTGAGTGGATCACTTAAAATGGCCCACCCTGTATATATATATATGTATATATATATATATATATACATATATATATATATAAAAATACATATTCTAAACACATTATACAATAAAATTGTAAAAGAAACGCGCATATCGAGATATCGAGGTGCGTGACGCGTCGTGTGTTGCCCGTCTTTTGGTAGGAAGGAGACAGAAGACTGTATTCTGTCCTCTTCTACTATCCGAAGCTAGCCGAAGCGCCGAGCTCACACGTACGCTTACGCTTACATCCTCATTACTCCCTCCACGCCGTGTTGCATGCTGCTTGCGGCGGAGATCTGGCAGCTTTGTACTGAACTAACTAGAAATAAATGCTTTTTTTCCGAATAACGCACGCCTATACGACGTACAAACGAGAAATAAACGCTTTTTTTCAAGATAGCATGCGATGATGCGAACTATTGAACTACCTAGAAATGAATGCTTTTTTTCCGCATAACGCACGCCTATACGACGTACAAACGAGAATTAAATGCTTTTTTTCAAGATAGCATGCGATGATGCGAACTACTGAACTAACTAGAAATAAAATAAATTAAAATATTGATAGGCCATAAGGAGCCAAACGCGGATGTAAGGCGTGTCCTTTTTAAATCATTGTCCAAGAGAACGATCAAATTAAACGGTCATCTTTAATACCAAACGTTTCGGACTCAATTCGAGCCTTCTTCAGTGATTCTGAACAAACCAAAAAAGAACCACATGAAATATATACATTAAAACGCAGTCAATCATAATAAAATACGGAAAAAACATAGTCATCATACGTGCATGATCGTTGAGAGAAAACGCGAGCTCATCAAGGCAAGTCAACTCGAAGGAAGCCAGACATACATGGTTCTTTAAACGGTGCAAGGCGCAAAAAGCAATGCACTAAACAAATAAATATAATATGAAAACGTCGTAAAAAAAATAGTCAAAAATATGCAACTATAGCTCACTCGGCATCGAGAAGACGTGACAAAGACGAACACGAACACTTTGCGCGCACATAGCCGATTAGACAACAGATTTAACTGCCAACGGTGAAAAGGCAGTTACGCGTAATCAATAATAACAATACCGCATGTACAGAGGACGAAAGCAATCAACGTACAACAATCGCAATCAAATCTTCGATATATTATCGATTATCGATAGACAAGAAGCATTCAGCTTTAAGGTCGTTTCTGGAGATTTTGATGGCGTTGAGATTTTGGATGAGGAGGCATTTCTGGGGAGGAGATTGATATCGGAGATGATCCATATTAAACGTCAAAGAAATGCATTAAATCTCCAGAACGACACCTTAAAGCTGAATGCTTCTTGTCTATCGATAATCGATAATATATCGAAGATTTGATTGCGATTGTTGTACGTTGATTGCTTTCGTCCTCTGTACATGCGGTATTGTTATTATTGATTACGCGTAACTGCCTTTTCACCGTTGGCAGTTAAATCTGTTGTCTAATCGGCTATGTGCGCGCAAAGTGTTCGTGTTCGTCTTTGTCACGTCTTCTCGATGCCGAGTGAGCTATAGTTGCATATTTTTGACTATTTTTTTTTACGACGTTTTCATATTATATTTATTTGTTTAGTGCATTGCTTTTTGCGCCTTGCACCGTTTAAAGAACCATGTATGTCTGGCTTCCTTCGAGTTGACTTGCCTTGATGAGCTCGCGTTTTCTCTCAACGATCATGCACGTATGATGACTATGTTTTTTCCGTATTTTATTATGATTGACTGCGTTTTAATGTATATATTTCATGTGGTTCTTTTTTGGTTTGTTCAGAATCACTGAAGAAGGCTCGAATTGAGTCCGAAACGTTTGGTATTAAAGATGACCGTTTAATTTGATCGTTCTCTTGGACAATGATTTAAAAAGAACACGCCTTACATCCGCGTTTGGCTCCTTATGGCCTATCAATATTTTAATTTATTTTGTTAATTTCGAGAGCCTTTAATTTTGTTTATAACTAGAAATAAATGCTTTTTTTCCGAATAACGCATGCCTATACGACGTACACTCGGCAACCAAAATGCCTTAACACCTGAATTTGCCCGTGTCAAGGGATATTCGGACGACGTACTTCCACTCTATTATAATTGCGCGTCATGACTATTTAATATCTGGCAACGATGTTTCAAAGGGATTTTACGCAAAATTCAAACTAATGTGTGACATATCTGAAAAAGTGGTTATATGTCAAATATGTCAAAATGTATATGATTAGAAAGTAAGTAATGCACATTAATTATATAAAATATTAAAATAAAATACATTAAATATATAAAAAATATAAAGCGTGATATGAATTACACATATTAAGTTTTTATATTTGAACACCAGTCACTCGTCCTCAAATCTGTGACACACAATAAAAAAACTGACATTAATATGTGTAATTCATATCACGCTATATTTAATGTATTTTATTTTTATATATTTAATGTATTTTATTTTTATATTTTATATAATTAATGTGCATTACTTACTTTCTAACTATATACATTTTGACATATTTGACATATAACCACTTTTTCAGATATGTCACACATTAGTTTAAATTTTGCGTAAAATCGCTTTGAAACATTGTTGCCAGATATTAAATAGTTATGACGCGCAATTATAATAGAGTGGAAGTACGTCGTCCGAATATGCCTTGACACGGACAAATTCAGGTGTTAAGGCATTTTGGTTGCCGAATGTACAAACGAAAATTAAACTCTTTTTCTCAAGATAGAATGCGATGATACGAACAACTTAAATAACTAGAAATAAATGCTTTTTTTACGGATAGCGCACGCCTATGCGACGTACAAACGAGAAATAAACGCTTTTTTTCAAGATAGCATCGGATGATAGGAACTACTGAACTAACTAGAAATAAATGCTTTTTTTCCGAATAACGCACACCTATACGACGTACAAACGAGAATTTAACGTTTTTTTCAAGATAGCATGCGATGATGCGAACTACTGAACTTGTAACGATGCACCCCGTGCACCCCCTAAAACGCATCGTTATTCCCGGCATGCGATCGCCGGAAGCTGCCGCTCGGCAGAACACCCACCGGGCAAAGGCAGGGGCGCGGTGCGCCCACATTTTTAAACAATTCAAAAACTCGAACGGCGTTAGGCCATTAATTGCCGAGCCGGGAAAAAACCGGAGATTGCCGAGGCGCCCCGAACCGTCGACCGGCGAAAGCCCGCGTTCGGCGCGACACCCGAATCCCTCCGAACGGGCCCGACCGTACCGTTTCCCTGAAACCCGTTCGGAAGGGGTAAATCCGCCACGCGCCGACGCGCGGTTAATTAGCCGGTATAAAAAGGGCATACTCGGCAATCTAATCACCTTTTCCGATTCCACTCGCGCCAGTGAGACGACTCGAAACCGCTTCTAGCAAACGCCGAATATAGAACCAGAGGTAGAGAGCACTCTTCCTCTATCGAGAAACTCTCGATCATTATACGGCTATTCCATCCAGCCAATTTTTTCCGACCGCCAAACGAACCTGAGCGCACTCCGGTTCAACCGAGAGATCTCGGTGAAAACGGTCCAACATCCAACCGCCTTACGTTGTGCATCATACCTCGGGGCAGAGAGGAGAGCTGCCTCGGGTGAGTGATTCTCGCCGGCACAACGCTTCCTGGAAACGTTCCTGCCACACCGGGAATTACATACACGATTCAGCGAAAGACGCGTACGCCGAATTAGACTCGCAATTCGTAGAAACAATAGCGAAAGAAATACGCGAAGGAATACGCACGTTTGCAAAAACGCGTCTAGACTTACCGCCGGACACGCGCGGCTAGATAAAAGCGCAACGCACACCGATTCACCGCGCTCAAACATAAACACGCGCTCCGTACAAAACTATTATAAATTATTAACGCATTATTACACGCGCACTCACACACACACCCACACACACATTTATACACACATACACGCCCACACACTCTGTAATAAATCTGATTTACAATAAAACATTTTGTTACACATACACGCTCTCGCTCTTATTATATCAGACGAATCCTGATTCCGACTCCGACTATCCGACGGCGATTTCACGCGGAATTCGCCCGTGACAAACTAACTAGAAATAAATGCTTTCTTTCCGAATAACGCACGCCTAAATGTGAAATAAATGCTTTTTTTAAATAAACGGTGAAATTCACTTTCTCGCAGCGGTAACAATGCAAGCGCTGCGGTTCTTTACATTCGCGTGCAACGTGTCCCGTTTTCTCGCAATTCCAACATTTGATGTTAACGCGCGAACCTGCAGTCGTCGCGACGGTAGCCGTCTCGGTTGCCGGATCGGCTGCAGGGGTTGCGGTCGCCGTGCTTTTACGCGATTTTCCGGATGTCGTCCCCTTCTGCGGTCCGCGCGCATCAACGCCGACAGCAACTGCAACCGTTGCAGTTTGCTGCTCTTTTTTCGGTGGCCTGTATGCTAGTTCGGGGAAGATGGACTGTTCCGCGGTCGGAGGCGCGCGATGCGTTTTGGCGGCCTCATAACTTCTTTCCACGCGCGACACTCGACGCTCCAAAGTCGCGAACTCATGAATGTCCTCACGATCTACCGCGGTCCTATAGCGCGGCAGCATATTGCGATACACGTACCCAAGCTGTTCGTCCAGACTCCACGGCGGACTCATGCGATCAAAAAGAGCTAACATGTATGTGCGATACTTCGCGAAAGGCTCATGTTCTCCCTGAGTCCGCCGAGCAGCCTCATCCCGTAATGCGAACTGAAAATCCGGGTTTCCGAACTGGGCGCGCCACGCGGCAACGAACTCCCGCCACGAGTGCAACTCCGCTCGTTTATGCCGGAACCAGTACAACGCGGTACCCGATAAGAAAAATGGCAAAGATTTCAATAAACCTTCGTCGCTAACCGGTAGCAACGCGCGTCCCTCCTCGATTCGCATGAGGAACGCGTCACTCCTGCGCGTCCCGGTGAAATTTAAATTCCATCGTCGCATGATGTTATATACATCCATCACGGACGACATACCCCGGTTAAACGGGCGGCTATTTCCCGATGGCGCGACCGCGCGGTCCTCCTCCGACAACGACATCAGGGGCGTAAATTGTGACTGAACGCGAGGAGGCGCGACGCTTGGATAACCTGGCCGTCGCGCGATCGCACGATCCGCTCCCCCGAGATGGAGGTTTCCACGTAACGCGGCCCCCATGTCGAACCGCTCGCTGGGGCTATCCGGTCTCATAGCCCCGATCTCGAGAGGAGCCAAAAGTTCCAATTCGCTATACGTAGGCGAGTGCGTGGGGTCTAGGCCGAGAGTCTGGTACAGCTCATGACGCGCAAGACGTGCCCTCATGATAGTTTCGATACCCTCCAATCGCAAAGCGCATTTCTCTAGTTCGGCCTTCAACTCGGCCGCCGACAGTTCGTCAATCCACTTTAATTCCGACATCGCGAGGGAAATTTCAAAGAGAGAGAAAAAGAAAAAAAAAATTCTGATTCGCGAGCCGACCGATCAAAAGGCTCGATATAGGAGCAAAAGATCGACAGCCAGTACGTGCCGTGAGCTCCCCAAAATACTCTGATCAACTATTCGCACGCGAGTAGCAAGTTCGAGGAACGCGCACGAAAAGCTCCGCTAATCTTTAATAAAGATAAGAAAATTTTTCAGCCGCCTTTCACGATCACGTCCGCTAGAAACCGTACCAGCAACGAAACGCAATCACGGACGCCAAATAACCGGAAGACAGCGCAAAAATCCTTTAGCGTAATTCTGGAGCAAACGTAACCCAAGCAATACACGAAATTCGCTGAATATCTTCAGCCAAAATGCGTCAATTATGCGATTACTTCATCAAAGTACCGAATGCCCGAAATTCCATGACCATGCGCACGCGGGACATACGAAGATACAATATAATTTCAACACAAGTAATACAATATAATTCAATACAAAATATGATTTAAATAAAAATACAAAAATGCCTATAAAGAGAAGTAAGGATTAGCACGACAAGCAATCAAAATATACAAAAGTTTCAAAATTTTCACATCAAAAGATATCAAATTTCAGAAAAGAAAATAATTCAATTTAACGTTGGGTCTACTCAAGTGACCTCCACAAATGTCCTATGGAATATCGAAGAAACACGGGATACAAGAACTAATTTAAATTTATTTATTCAATGTTCTCTGTAGGATAGAGCGAGTGAAAAAATGAAAATAAAGAGAAAATGTAAAAAAAAATTAGCAAAAATTAAGGTGTGATTGATTTTAATTAAATAGTTGACGATACTGCCAGAAAGGAAAAGTAAGAGCAACGAACAGAAGTGAGGGTGCATCTAATAAATAATAAAGTTAGCAATATTTCAAAGGTGACGAAAAGCGAATGAAAAAATCCAAAAAGAACTAAAATCTCTAATTTTGTACAAGCAATTCTTCAACGCAAAGAAGAGAAAAGGAAAATACATATTCCATGTGACAAAACAAGAAAAAAAAATGAATTGAAATCCGCGGCGTAATTCGGAAACGAATAATAAACGGTAATACTACATTCGATACAATTGGCGAGGATAATAAAATTTTGACTATTTCTCAATTACGCGATCTCAAAAGCCGAAAATTACAGCAAAAACAAAAGCGAAAAGAATATTAGAATCCTGTAATCAATGGATATTTAAATAACATGAAGAAGTAACCGTCGTGTAATCCACACGTTCCTGTACATTCACGCGAATAATAGCGAATGGAATATACAAAAAAAAATAACACGAAAGCGGAGACAGACGCGATATAACGAATTATCGACAGCACGAATCATTCAATAACAAGATCGATCATATTCGGTCGTATACATGTTCAATACATTCGAAATCAACACGATGATATCGCGAAAGAAATGTCTTCCAATCGATGATCGATAATAACATTGATCTAATCCGAATAATATCGAATAATCTTAATATCATAAGACAGTTCAATATTAATACATTCCACAAATAAATATTACAGAGCAAATAATATTCACAGTTTCATCCAATAATCTCATCAAAATAAATAATCTTCACATAAATTCAATAATAGGCAGACACAAAATAAATTCAAATATGTTCAAATATATTCGCAATTTTCTCAGAAATACCGCTCTCGATCCTCAAATTCCGCTCTCTCAACACGGAAATCTTTTCGAACATCCCGTATTAATTTTTAAGGGGCCCCACGTTGGGCGCAATTTGTGACCGTGAAATTTCTTATTTTTTTTCTGAACGGGGAAGTTATTAGGAGAACCGATGGTGTTGGTCCACGGCACACCTTCGGCACGATCACCTTCGTCGACTCGGCGGTCGCATCAAAAAAAAAAGAACAAGAATTTCTGAACGCCGGGCGCGAATATCCGCGTCGCGCGAAACGCTAATTAATCGCAAAGAAAATCGAAGGGCCGATCGTGACGGCCCGAAATCTCGGTAGCTCACGCAAACGATGTCGGGCGTAGAGGCGTGGAGTTCGCGGAGAGCGGGGGAGAGGAGGTCGAGAACGGTTGTAACACTGAGAGCAAACTAATAGTAATCATAAAAATTAGTAACATACATATATTTCGTCGAGAAAAAAAAATCGAATAAAATAAAAAATGTATTTAATCATATGGTTGCCATTCCGACATAATTTCACGCGCACAACCAGTCGCAATTCGGTGAAATTTGTTTTATTTACGGCGTCTTATATTACGACGGCGAGTCCCGTAAGCGAGACAAGGAAAGCGCTATCGATGCGCACGGCCGCGATCAAGAGTGAGCGAGACAGAGCATGGATCACGCGGTCGATGCGTGTCTATTGTGAAAAGCCGGGAAAGACAAATAGATTATTAGCCGACGGGTTAATGAGGGTGCGGCAATTAATCGCACCCGCGATACTGTTCTCGCCCGCCCGAGATCTACCCGATAGCAATCGATACTTCGCGAGCCCCGCGTGATGGAATGCGGCAGGGCGTACGACGCAATACAACGACATCACGTTAATACGACGAGTTTCGGTCGAAACATAAAGATTTTCCGACAAACTACGACAGCCAAAACGCACAGATTATGCTAATAACGACGAAATAAGCTCACAACGACGATAGATCTCACGAAAACGCGGACAATTTAAAATGACAACGCGAAATATGACACGATGACTGGCGGCGGCGGCGGCGTTTCCCGGGGAAGCAGCGGTCCTGCAACAAAAGCTCGGACAAATCGCTCGGCCCCTCTATTATTCGCGTGTTTCCCAAAATCGCGAAAGAACGGAGACGTTAATGGCGTATGGGTCACGTGCGACAAACGCGAATAATCGATATTATCTGATACGTAAAATCGAGGGCCCGACACAATTCACCCGAGCGGCAGCGAAATTGTTGGCCTTACAGAAAGATCGTTCGTCTCACCAGAATGGTCCTCGAAGATCGTCAACAGAAAAAGCTCTCGGTATTCTCAACGGGATCTACGTCCTTTTGCGTCGCTAGACCGTCGAACAGTGAGGTGCGTGAGGTCCGCGGGAAAAACGTCGGCGATCGTTTCCCCCGATTTTCCTCGCCGAATCTAATTGGCGCAGGGCCGTGTCGCGCCCTTCACGGGCCGATTCTTATCACGGCCGTAATTCTGCTGTATGGGTCCCGGAAATTTTCGGCCGCAAAGTGAAATAATCTCGGCAGCAAATGCCCCTTGCCCCGCCTGATTTCCTCGGGGCTCGGGAAATCCTCCGGTGATCCTTTCAGTTATTTCAATTACTCAGTTGTTTAATGCAAAATAATTTGAAACGGTCCGCTTTTCTTGACGCTCCGGAACGGCTCGTCGGATAGGCAGGATTCGAGCAAAGGGGGGGAAATAAATAAACTTGTGCGAACATTTTCTTAAAATTAGATGTGTTTTTATTGAATGAATGTATTATGTACAAGCGAGACAGCGAGCGTGCGAGCGAGGAAGCGTACGGGCATGCATGGTTGTGAGCGAGATAGCGGGAAGTTAGCGGGTGCGATTAAGCAAGCGAATAAAGAAGTAATTATATTTTATTAAATAACGACAAATAGGAACGAGGCGCGGGCGCATCGTTACAAATTAATTTACTTTACAATTAAATTAAACGGGATTATTTAATTAACAGAAAAAGAATTACACTTCATTTTTATAGAACATCATTGCTTCAATGAATTGATAGCGTCCGTCAGATTTTGTATTCAAGAAAATCCTTATTTGAATGTGCAACAAATAACTCTACAAGCAAATAAGATTAATAAGACTAGTAAAATTTAGTAAGTTAAAACAAATAAATGAAAAACAAAGCTGTGAATAGTGTGCAACAGATTGAAAAAAGCTTTATTTATTTAACGTTAAATTCCTGTCGCCAGTAGATAAAATAAAAGACGAAATTTAAATCGACCACACTGGCAATTTTTGGTTAACAATGTATCACAACGTTCCGACCATGGGTTTTGGTCGTTAACAAGTGAACTAAAAATTGTTTTCAGTATTATATAAACAGAAAATAAATTACAGTAATTTCAAATAAAAAGTGAACAGAAAATTATATACATACAATATCTTAGTTAACTATTATATTGTGAGAAATAAGGAAATCACTGTGTCAAGATTTCATCATATCAACCTCTCCATGAAACAGAGAAAGACAAAACAAACTTTATTAGTCTATCATAAATATTGTTTAAATTCTCAATGTCTTTTTGTAAGTTAATAATGTTGTCAAACTTTTGATAAAAAACATTTCAGCAATTTCTCTCTTCCTCACATGTTTTTCATTGTGTAAAATAACCGGTATTGACCAATTAAAGTCGTGATTAAATTCTAATTTATGTTTGCTAATGACAGAAAGATTACTTTCATGCAATTTAATGTCGTTAAAATGTTTTTTGGCACGAGTGCCTAAATGTCTTTTCGTTTGGCCAATATATGACGTATTACAATTTTTATAGTATAATTTATAAACGACTTCAGTCCTGCTATTAATAGGCAATCTATCATTTTCATGTTTAATCAATGCATTAAGTTTTTTAGGTAAATTATAGACAACAATAAGACGTTTATTTATTTAAATATGAAAAAATAAAATTATAACATAAATATAAATAGTACATAATAACGCATTATATATTACTCATAATAATGCATAATATTCTGTATCTTCATTGATTCATGGTTTTCTTCTTTATATTTTTCATACACACTGAGTATTATGATCAAATGATAACATGATACACGTTAAACTTTAATCTCTTGTGCACGAGTCAGACGAGTCGTGGCTGTATACATTGTGAGGCCGGTAGTGGAAAGTAAAATATTGAGTCGGTAAGATAGTGAAAAAAATTTGTAAAATATTTGCAACTTGATAGTAAAAGAATGGTCTTATAACGGTTTAATTCAAGGTAAGCGAAGTTGAATGAATTTAAAACACACACATACTCTCTCTCATCATTCACTGTGCGGTCAAAAGCCAATCCAATTTGTGTGATAAACCAAAGGCCCGTTAGGCGTCGATAAATCCATTGAATTCTCGACGTTGTCCGACTTTCACCGTCGCCCGCGTGGAGATTGGGACGGCGCGTCAGCGTTATACACTCTTTCGAAAGTCTTAATGTTTTTAATTTTATTTTTAATTTCATTTTTAATTTTATTTTTTTCATTTTACATGCAGATACATGAAAAGATATAACACGTACAATTATAAAATTACAATTTATTTCAGTCATATTGTATACAAGTGAACGAACAAAATGCGGAACAAAATAATGCTACTGCTATTGCTAGTCCTCTTCTTCGTCTGACTGCAACGAGCCAAATGAGGCAACCTCTTCTCTTTCTAGATCCCTAGAAAAGGAAGGAGTAGATGGTGGAGTAGAGGGCGGAGAATACGAAGGTGATCTCGGCGGAGAGCTGAGAACAACATCCTGTTGTTCTTCCACCTCCTCATCCTCCACCTCCTCTTCCTCCTCCTCTTCGACCTCGTGTTCAAAATTCTCTTCTTCCATCATTTCATCCTATAGCCAATATGCCGGACATTTTTTTACTATTTTACCATCTGGATTCAGTACCATGATGTTTTACCTTTTATTAGTATTAGGAGCCGAATACGTCCGGTATTCAATCTGTTGCGGTCTTATATACCGAGGCTGCCTCAATTCTCTTATGCGAAATGGTTTGCCCTTGCTACCATCTGTCGGCTCGCCTCGAACTGAATCGCCTTAGGGCTCGCACCGCCGTACGCGTAGCGCTTGCATGACTTGGAGTGCAGTAGGCGCTGAATGTGTGGTAGATCGTAGCCACCACAGTAATATAGTTATAATAATATCTTATAAGTAATATTAATAATATTAATAATATCTTATAGGTAATATATATATATTATATATATATATATATATATATATATATATATATATATATATATATATATAAGTAGGGAGAATATACCATTTCTAACCCACTTTTTCCACGGGTGCGAGAGAGAGGTCTTGTAGAGCGAGAGAGATAGAAAGATATCCGAGGGGCAGGGTGACGGCGGCGCGGGTGAGCAGGGGGGGTAGGTAGGGCGAGGGGAGCCGCTCGCCGTCGGGTGGGTAAACGGAGGGTCGCGACGTCACGCGGCGGCGGGAGGGCGAGGGGGCGGCGGGGCGAGGGGGGGAGCGGTTCGGCGCGAGAGCGAGGCGGAGGGGGGGAGAGAGCGCGCGTCCCTGGTTACGGCGCGTCGGAGCGTCTCTGGACGCGGCGCGCTAGGCGCGCGCGATAAGCGGCGATCGCCCCGGCGTCGGGCGCGTCGCGCGAGATAAGGCGTTAATAATAGAGCGGAATAGTATTCGACGCAGGCCTGAAAGAGATACGACGTAAGATTTATATAACGTACGATTTTTATACAAAATATTATTTTATACGATGTATAATGTACGATGTATATTAGATTTATTTCGAGGAGGAGAAGGAGGGAATTCTTCGCGAAGCGAGGAGAGACGAGGGCGACGTAAATCTAGGAGAGAGAGAGATAATAAATTACGTGTACAATTTATTTATTTAATTATTCGTTTATTTATTATGTCGCGAAGTTACACGCGTAGATACATGCGTACGTCGAGAATAACATCGGTACTCGCGATCGTTTCGCCTTACAAATTGTGATAGAGTCCGAACAGCAGAGCGTGCAACTCGCAGTCGATCAGATCGTTCGCGTTGAAGTGCTCGTGCCGGCGAATCGCTTCGGGAATATCGCCTGGGTGGTCGGTCTCCGTCGCGATATCTAGAAAACGCGATAACTTGGCTCCACGGTCTCGAGTACGCCGGTCAACGACGCGATGATGCGATTGACGCACAGCTCGAGAACGAACAGCGTCTTCACGGTGGATTGCGACAGAGCGATGCGATTCTTCGGCGTCTCGAAGCGCAGAGTCTTCAGATTGTTTATCTTGCCGAATCGAAGCGTCACGGTTCCGACGATTATGGACGTCGGAGGGCGCGCGACAGCCTCGTCCAATTCGTTCTCGAAATACGGCAGTATATCGTTGCGCAGAGCGAGCAGATCCTTCCACATGTCGGGCGTCAGAGATATCTCCTTTCCGTGGCAGTCTCCTAGGACGATGTCGACTCGAGATTCGCGCTTCACGGCTACGGCGATGTCGATATATTTGTACGCCGTCTTGGTCAGAGGATATCGTCTTCCTAGTATTCGAATCGGATGTCTCGCGAAATTGATCTCGCGTTTGAACAGCCAGTTTCTATTCCATCTGTAAAAAAAGACGACGTTATTACGCGAAAATAGCCGATCGAGGCGGAGATCGAGAGCGCTCGGGTGAGGTGACTCGCGCGTACTCACTCGTCCTCGGTGTACAGTCGTGCTTTCTTGCTCACGGGCGGAGTGTCGGAACGATCGCGGGTGGTATCCTCGTCCTTGGCGGAAGCCGCGTAATCGTCTCGACGGTTAGACGGGACGACGAAGGGGCCCGTCATCGGCGGCGCCGACGGAGTCGCGGGCGTCGCGGGCGTCGCGGACGAGTCCCCGAACACTCTGCGGTACTCCTGTCCTAGTCCGGCGAACATGATCGGTCTCGCGAACAGGGCTTCGATGTTCGTAGGAAGACACTGCGGTGGCGACGGCGTCGTAGAGAGATTCGTCGTAGACGTCCGTTGAGAATCGAACGCGCGTTAATCGCGAGTATCGTTGGAAATGTCGCGCGCAACGATCGAGACGCGTCTTATATACGATGCGATCTCGATCGTCGTCGCGAAATCTTTATTTTCGACGCGCGCGTTAATTAATGCAGCGGAAGCGGTTTAGAACAGCGGTTTAGAACAGCATATTAAATGTAATCTTAACGTTAGGTTTCAGGATTTCCTGATCTTAGTCATCGTCGTCGTCGTCGTCGTCGTCGTTGCGCGGTCTTTCGAAGGACGCGTATTCCAGATACAGCTTGGAGACGAGTTCGCTCAATCGATGCAGAATGCCATCGGCTGGGCATTCTATTCCCAGTATGCTAAGATCGAAGGGACCGGCCGAGATTATCGCGTCGAGGAACTCGCTGTACGCGTAATAGTCGCGTTTCTTCAGAAAATAGAGATTACCGTCGACGTGACGGAAGGCGGCCGTTATCGCGGGTGGTATCCCGGAAAACGTATCCCGCAGAGCGCCGTGCCTCGCGACGGTCATCGCGCAGTCGTTCATCTCGGCTATCTTATCGTCGTTGTATATGACGTAACTGCGCCCGGCGTGCGTGTTTATCGCGGCGTTTATCCTAGCGTCGCGGGGAAATCCGACGTATTCGACGGATCTAGGCCATCCCGCTTTAAGATGAAAATTCGAATCGGCGAGGTAGACGTAGTCGCCGACGAATATCGCGATATCGCCCGACGGTCTCTGATACACGGCCGATACGCGAGTGAGATTGCGGGGGAGGAATTTAAAGTAGTCGGCGAACGAGAAGGGCGCTCCGTAGCGTCTCTCCCTCATATCGACGGGCCACACGTTGCGTTTACGTGCGACGTACAGGCGACGATTCATGATTAGCGCTCCGTCTACGCGCCTCAAGGCGCATAGATCCGTGGTATCGGAGGGAACGAGCGGCGGCTCGACCGTTCTCGCGGTCGTCGGCTGAGCCGCGGCTGCCGTCGTCGTCGTCGTCGAGGCCGTCGTCGTCGTTCTCGTCGTCGTCGCGGTCGTCGGTCGAGTGGCGTCGACGATCCTAGGAGTCGTCGTCTCTCTCGATCCGTAGAGATTTCGCACATTTACGACGTCCTCTACGCTCAGCCTGAACGGATATCGCCTTTCCTCCGAAGGCGTGTACGCGTACATGACCGAGTCATCCCTCATACTGTGAGTCAGACCCAGAGTGTGACCGATCTCGTGCGTCAACGTCTGAAGGAGATACAGTCTGTCCGACGAGGGCTTGGTCAGCGTGATGTGCCACGGCTCCGTCTCGTCGGCGTGCACCTCGGTCACCTGATCGGGCTCTCCCGTCGGAAAGAACGCGTGAGCGACGACCGATCCCGGTCCCGCGAACGACGACGGGCACGAGCCCCCGTTGTCGCTGTTCTCGTACGCGTGAGCGCCGGATTGATAGGATATCAGTATATCGGGGCGCAGCGAGTCGCGCGAGAACGTCAGAGCGGATTGCTCGGACCACAGAGAGAACGCGCTCTGAGTCGTGCGCAGAGTATCTCTGTTCGCTAGTTTGAAGTTCCACGTGAGATGCGCCCTCGGCCACTTTCTCGTCAACGGGCTGTAGGCGCGAATATCGGCGACGCCGCATCGCGGCCTGCGCATGACGCGAATCGTTTCCACGGTCAGAACGCCGTTTCCCGGCAGACCGTAGTATTCCTGAAACAACGACAGCGCCTCGCTCAGGGCGGTCGCGTTGTCCAGTAGCGACGACTGCTGATGATTCTCCTCGTTCTCCAGAAAGCCGTAGGTTCGAAGATAACGGGACGCCTCCGCGACGTCATCGTGGATCGACGTCGCCGCGACGGCCGCGAGCAGGGATATCGTCAGCGCGAGCGATAACGCGACGCGCGTCATGGCTCGTGCGAGACGCGCGGGGTCGGGACGGTGGCGAACTATCGCGCGCGCGTCCTTCGGCGATACGTCGTCGTTCTCCGGAACGCGAGAAAGCGCGAGTACGAGGGAGAAGGAGGAGGCGAGGGGAGGGTAGGGTACGTACGCTCGGACGCGCGAGAAATAGAAAAGGGAGAGGAAAGATACTCTAGGACGCGCTAGAGAGATGATCGAAAAGAAACGATTTTTTATTCGTACGAAAAATGATTTTTTTTTATTCGTACAAAAAAATTATTCCTCATTCGTACAAAAGAAAAAAATACGCGCGATCTACGATTCGCAAAGATATCGCTTAGACGCGCGCCTTGTCGTGTCTTCTGCTTCTTTTTACACATGTTTGTTTGGACATAAAATCGAACCATTCGACGCGATATCGAAGCACGCGATACGCGCGTGTATATTAGTCTCGCGATACTTGTCGGAGGACAAGGAGGAGGAGGTGAATGTAGCGTATCGTTCGAGTAAGAGGTGTTTGTATAAATGCCGACAGGGTTATAACGTTTAATATAACGCTTAGCATAACGCTTAGTATAACGCTTAGTATGACGCTCAGTATAACGCTTAACATAATGAAGTAATTACACGGCCGATACGCGAGCGAGTTTGCGGGGGAGGAACTCGAAGTAGTCGGCTAACCTTATATTACAACATTATATTAGAACATTCTAATATAGTGTTCGAGAGAACACGGAGGGTCTTCCGAGTTCTCCTCCCTCTTCGCTGAATCGCGCGACTATCGACGATGGATGCGACACGACGATTACGATGCACCATTGTTAAACATATACGATTGAAATGTACGACTATTATATACGGGGTGGGCCCATTTTAAGCGATCCACTCGAATATCTCTTAGGGAACGATCTGCGAACCGATACGGAGTGCGAAGAGCTACTTCTTAATGCTCTCGGCAACGACGTAAATAAACGGTCTTACAAAAACATGCCCATTTGAGCTCATATCGAACGACCATTTAAAATTAAAGTAGCTGCAAAAACATGACTTACGAATGAACGTATCGCGATCTCGAGCCTCACGCTTACCCGTATAACCGCGCCCGAACGAGGCGAAACGATCGCGGGGTTCATTCGTGAATGAACCGTAAGCGAACCGTAAGAACCGTAAGAACCGTAAGAACCGTAAGAACCGTAAGAACCATAGGAACCGTAAGAACCGTAAAGGCCGTGGCACATAAAAAAAAATAAGCAGTAAGACTTAAACAGTAATCCGTAAGCAGTAGAATCAAGGCACACAGTAAACTTAATATGTTACTTTCTACCAATCACAGTATTGCAATGCTTTTCGATGAGTTTTAGAACACACTTTATGCGATAGCATAAAAAATATTTTAAAGTGTCTAACCTAAATGAAAGGAAAATAATTATATATTTATCGGGATGACAATATATAAAAAGAAAGAAAATATTATATAGTATAGATTAATTCTAAGCATTTACCTATATTTAATTAGAAATGTGTGTGTATATTTTGATGATATTTACAATTTGAAATAGAAATATAATATCATTGTTCTCAAAGATATTCAAAATTGCTACAATTTGTAATGTTTGTTTTACAGACAATGGATAACGAAGAAGATCTAGCGTATGTATTAGTTGTACTAATGATTGGTACATATACAGGGTCTACCAAAAGTGTGGAAACCCCTAAATATCTCGGAAAATATACGTTTTACAGAAAAGTGTTTCCAACAAAAGTTGTAGGGTTTAAGAAGATCTATATACTGATTCTATCAGTTTGACCTTGGATGGCGTCGTCAAGGTCAGGTCAAGGTCACATTGACTTTTTTAAATGACACCCCCTACATTTGATTGTATATTCTTATAGCTTAATTCAAGAGCTTTCCAAAACACTATAATAATGTTCATTTTTATTAAGTACTTTGCGAGTTATGAGGGTTGAATGATAGAGTAGCGCCGGTATTAACATTATCCAAGGTGTACTACATGGAGGTTACTCGCTCGGATTTGCATCTGTTGTGTGTGTGATCCAGCTAACTAAGGCAAGATCGATTCCTCAACATATCCTCATATTTCGCTGAAGTCAAATTGCCAAAAAATTGCTCCATAAAACGTGTATGAAACGTCTCGTTAGTTCCTTCATTTACCGCTATGTGACGCACTACATGCAGTCTAACTCGCATTTAAAATTCAACTAAGAATGTATAAAGCTATCAAAGAACGAGCACCTTCTAACTTCAGCTTTGAGCAAGCAGAAATTAATTGTTATCGTCCAAATACAACGTACGATTAATTAAAATTAAACGTTTTAAAAATGGCTGGCGACTTGTCGGAACGTGAAAGAATCACTATCCTCATGATGCGTGGATGGGGTGATAACGAAAGATCGTTCTCTGATGTCGTTCGATTATTTAATGACACGTATCCGAACCGTCGAATTAATAAGTCCACTGTGTTAAAAACAATAGAACGTTTTAGACAAACTGGTAGCGTAAGAAATCGCTCTAAGTCAGGAAGACCATTGTCTGCAACCAACGAAGAAAAACAACTTGATGTTCTGCAGACATTTATTGAAGATCCCAATTCTAGTGTTCAGAGAGTCGCTCAAACTCACGATATTGCTCCCATGTCGGTTTGGAGAATTTTAAAGAAGAACAAGTTCCATCCATATAAATTGCAATACGTTCAAGAATTGCAAAACGGAGATGAGGAGCGTCGTATACATTTCTGTGAAAGAATGATGGCACTAATAGATGTCCGGCCCATCTTCCCTTATCAAATTGTTTTCACAGACGAGGCAACTTTTACCTTAACGGGAGAAGTTAATAATCAAAATTTTCGTTTCTGGTCAGATGAGAATCCGAATTGGGTGCGGGAAACTCACACACAACATCCACAAAAATAAATGTATGGTGCGGAATAATAGATGGCTATTTAATAGGGCCGTTTTTTTTTGAAGAATATTTGAACGCTCAAAGGTATGAGAGATTACTTGTTGATCAAATAATTCCAGCCATACAGAATACTTTTCCAAATAATTTCCAAGAAATATGGTTTCAGCATGATGGAGCTCCTGCTCATTTTGGTGCAGGACCACGTCGTATTTTAAATGAGACTTTTCCGCTACGGTGGATAGGAAGAAGGAACGGAAATGAGGGAGGAGAGGATTGGCCACCTCGGTCACCAGATCTAACTCCTCTTGATTATTATCTATGGGGATATCTGAAGAGTAAGGTTTACAGAACAAAACCTAAAACCATTCACGAATTGATACAGCGAATAAGGGATGAAATGGCTTTGATACCTTTTGAAACGAATCGTAAAGTCATTTCTACATTCTACCAAAGATTAGCATATTGTCAGGAAGTAAATGGCAGCCACTTTCAGCATTTACTTTAACACATTGAAACACATTTGCAATCGTTTGGTGCAACCTAACCTGATCTCTGTATACACGCACCGCACGCACGCACACGCACACATTTCGAACAATTATTATGATAAATGAGCATCCACAAATTTATTTACTGTTTACTATGTCGATTGCTTTCCAGGTCTTTAAATGCTCGATTGTAATTTGGTTGGGTCTTTGCTTTTGCTGACTGGATCCACGACCGATCTTGCCTTAGTTAGCTGGATCACACACACAACAGATGCAAATCCGAGCGAGTAACCTCCATGTAGTACACCTTGGATAATGTTAATACCGGCGCTACTCTATCATTCAACCCTCATAACTCGCAAAGTACTTAATAAAAATGAACATTATTATAGTGTTTTGGAAAGCTCTTGAATTAAGCTATAAGAATATGCAATCAAATGTAGGGGGTGTCATTTAAAAAAGTCAATGTGACCTTGACCTGACCTTGACGACGCCATCCAAGGTCAAACTGATAGAATCAGTATATAGATCTTCTTAAACCCTACAACTTTTGTTGGAAACACTTTTCTGTAAAACGTATATTTTCCGAGATATTTAGGGGTTTCCACACTTTTGGTAGACCCTGTATATACAGGGTGTCCCTAAATTCGCGCCCACGGAGTACAAGGCGTGATACTTTAGGCTAAAAGAAATAACTTTTTCCTTTAGCAAAATTGCGTGCGATAAGTAGTTTTTGAAGGAGAGCAGGTTGAAGTAAACCAATAGGCGTTCTGGTGTAAGTGGCGCTCAGGGCCGGCGCGCGCGCTTCGCTCACTTGTATCAAATTCTTGACTAGTATTTACAAGTAATGTTAAAACATTAATGCTTTGTTATAATTAGTTTACTATGAATTTATTTTTATCTTAGTTATGATTTTATTTTAATTATAGTATTATATAATTAGTTAGATTATACTTAAGACTCATATAATAAGAATCAACTTGAATATTGAACCGTGATCTTTTTCCATATTGTATTCTTTTATTCACGGTTCAGTATTCAAGTTGATTCTTATTATTTGAGTCTTAAGTATAATCTAACTAATTATATGTATAATTAAAACAAAATCATAACTAACATAAAAATAAATTCATAGTAAACTAATTATAACAAAGCATTAATGTTTTAACATTATTTATAAATACTAGTCAAGAATTTGATACAAGTGAGCGAAGCGCGCGCGCCGGCCCTGAGAGTCACTTACACCAGAACGCCTATTGGTTTACTTCAACCTGCTCTCCTTCAAAAACTACTTATCGCACGCAATTTTGCTAAAAGAAAAAGTTATTTCTTTTAGCCTAAAGTATCACGCCTTGTACTCCGTGGGCGCGAATTTAGGGACACCCTGTATATATGTGTGTGTGTGTGTGTGTGTGTGTAGAAATGTGTAGAAATTTTCATATTTGACTGCGCAACCATAATTATACTTACATAGACATTTATTACATTTGTCTGCATAGACATAAATATACAATAGTTACGCGGAAATATTCCCTACATATATAATTATTTATTATATATATATATATATATATATATATATATATATAACTAAACATATAGAGAATATTTCTTCATAACTGTATTTGTTAGACACAATACAGGCAAATGTAATAAATGTCTATATAATTATAATTATGGATGCGCAGTCAAATATGTAAATTTCTATTCACACACACACACACACACACACTATATATATATATATATATATATATATATATAATTACCATTATGCATGTAGGGAATATTTGTACGTAACTATATTTGTGTCTATGCAGGCAAATGTAATAAATGTCTATGTAACTATAATTATGGTTGCGCAGTCAAATATGAAAATTTCTACACACACACACACAAACACACACATACACACATATACATATAATTATCATTATACATGTAGGGAATATTTCTGTATAACTATATTTGTGTCTACGAAGACAAATGTAATAAATGTCTATGTAACTGTAATTATGGTTGCGCAGTCAAATATATAAATTTCTACACACACACGCACACATATGTATATATATGTATACAATAATTGTGTACTATAGATCTATAGAATTATAGATATACATACTTATATATAATTTTGTACATAGATAATCTTTTTCTACGTAACGATAACTTGTATAAATAGATTACTTGTAAGAATAAGGTTTAGATGTTGCATGGAAGTAGGGAAAGAGTAACATCATATTTGTAAAACTGGAAATATATTTTAAGTTGTGGGAGGATGGATTATATATGTTGATGCTGCCTTATAAAATAATACTTATTAGGGTACGCAACAAACTTACATTAATAATGATTAAATTTCAATTTAAATTTTATTTTGTTTAAAATAGAAATACAATGACAGAATTGCAGCATGTCTTATTTCAATTAAATCTGAACATCTAAAATTTTCATTGATTTTTCATACGTAAACCAAAATTAAATTTTATAATAAAGAATAATGCAATAATAATGAAATCCATAATAGTAAATATGTAATGATAAAAACTTAATTAAATCAATCATTTTGACGTGTAATATATACTAATACAGTACAGGAACGAAAAGGGACAAAATAATTTAAAACTGACAAGGAGAGGTCGCGGTTGACTCATCATCGATTTTGATCTCCTTTGGTGTGGTGAATCTACGTCGAAAAAAAGTTGATCCGTGTTCGAGCTTTTCATCCAATGCGCCTTGTAAAAAAAATTTTGTTTTTCTCGAAGTGTAGAGAAATTGCCAGGTTCGTTATCAGGCCTAAAGAAAGACACTTTTTCGATCGGTACCGCTAGTCCAGCGGCAGAGCGTAAGACTAGTAATCCCGGGATCCGAGGTACGAGACTTTGAGCTGTCATAATTTTTTTTATTTATTTTTTATTTTATTTATATATGTGTATATAATATAAAATAATTATAATAATTATAAATAGCGGATGCGATCTCGATGCGAGCGCTCGTGCTTTGTATGTGTGAATGAAGAGAGTAAAACTCGTGCTGCTACATCTGCAATCTGCATTCTGTAGTTACTGGTTTTTACTTCGTTTGTTTGAACGCTTTGAGCACTAAAAGTATAGCTCTTTTACATTGGAACGCAGCCAAAAAATCCGTTGTTGTTTCTAAACGTGTTTATCATAAGCGTGCTACACGTGTATTAATTAACGACGATTCTGAGCAATAGGTATAACAATAACATTTTTTATGTTTGGCAACAAGAATGCCTTCATACATGAATTTATGCACATACCGAAGCACATGTATTATTCATGTATTACCAAGTAACAATAAAGAGAGTTAGTTAGAAAAAGTTATGAAAAATATTCCATATAGATTAGTCAGATTTGTCAGTGAAATAATTTGTAACATTTCGTCACCATTTTGAGTATTTGTATATGTAAAGTATTACATTTAATTATGTTAGTGTATTAATAAATGTGTACGATATAGCACGAAGTAGAGTTTAATATAATTAAACGTAATATGGTACATATTCAAGATGCCGATGAAATGTTGCAAGTTATTCTTCTCGGCAAATCTGGCACTATACAGAACATTTTCAACAATCTACATCATCTAGTTAAGTCTTACTTAATGCTATATACATATAAAAATACACACACACACACACACACACACACACATATATATATATATATATATATATATATATATATATATATATATTGTGACGTTGCCGTCCTGTCGCGCGTCCATCCGCCCCGATAATTTTACGGGGCGCGGCCGAGCGGCCGCGCCAGAATCTGCATCGAGAGAACATTATCGAGCTCCCCGGAGAGACGAACAATATTATTATGTTATTTCGCGTTTATTAATTTTATTTGTCATTTTCTTTGTATCGAGCGAATTTCAGGCAACCCGCCGGAGAAGATCCGGAGGGCGAGAGGGCAGCGAGGGACTTCGAGCGACCGGTGACATGGCGCTTTTCGACAACCGACAGCGAAGGAAATAGCGCCAGTGAAATCGGACCACAGGATGCCGAGGAGGGTAACATCACCCCTCCTCCGATAGTAAGGACGGAGGCCCGACCTAGGCTACCCTCCGAGAGGAGAGAGAGCAACGGCAGAACCTCCACCGGGCCATTACGAATGGGCCCGCGACAGCGGAATTTTAATTTGAGGCCGTTGCGCGCCAGGCGCCGAAATACCTCGCATTTCGCGAGGCGCCAGGATCTCTCGCGTGCCGCGATATGATTGGCCGCGGGGCTGCGCACTCCTCTACGCGGTCATTGACGCCGCTATCGACCTGGGATGGAGAGATCTAGGGATCATTCTGGTGCGGGCGCTCGATTAAGTCAGACACAGTTTGTCGTCGTTATCGTTTATTATAAGTTTTGTCTGTCGCCGTCGCCGAGCTACCTGCAGAGGACGAGGCCGAGGACCTTCCCCAGCACGAGGATTCGTATCGGTGAGATTGCCTATCCTTTTATTTGTGAGTCACATACGCGATTCGGTCCGTCAGCCGGCCGTCCTGCTGCCGTCGCCATTTTCGTGTTTCACGATCGTACAGGCTCGGTACCGAGCCGTCGATATTTTGTGAATTTTCGGGCGATCGGAGGCAAGCGACCGAGGAAAAGCGGACAATCGTATTGTAGGCATTAATTAATAAGGCAACGTTCGTCTCTCTCCGGGTTTCGAGGTATTCATTACGCGTAGCTATCGACCGCCGAATATCGACCGCGTGCGCGAAAGATCGCGAGAAGCGTATACTGCCTGTGTTGTCGTATCGCTCTCGTTGCCGCATGGAATATTCCCGTAAATTATCTCGGGGCGATTTTTGGTGTCTGATTGCGTGAATGTCGTCGTCGATTGTTAAATGTGCGTGTGAGCGTTTATTGTATTTTATCGTCTTGTGTGCGTTAGAGTATTTGCGTCTTTGTCGCGCTTATTACGCCGTCGAATAGAGCGTAATAAATGATAATTTGCGTCTGCCGAATTTGTCGCGATGCGAAATAATCGCCAAAATACGACCAAGAGTGAAACCTGAGCTGCTTTCGCGGAAGAAAAAGGCGAAACGCCGGCAGAGAAAAATCTTCGGTCGCCGTCGGCTATCGAATATCGAACATATCGCTCGCCTGTCGCATACGAGATCTGTCTTCGCAAAATTATTCGTTATTTTCGATCTTTAGTTAACTATGCTGTCGAACTGTTAAGCTGTCGTTTAGAATTGTGAACTGGGAAATTGCGAGGAAAAGACTGTAGCGATAAGTCGTCGATCTGGTTGCCAAAGTTAAGATACGTTTTGAGTGAATATTATCCGCGAATATTTCCATATCGAAAATCCTTTGTATTCAGTCCAGCGAACTCCGGCCATAAAAACGGGCTCGGAGAAACAACAGAATTGTCTTATCGTTCTCGTTTTGGTTGTCGATTTCGAGCGGACATTTGTTTTGAATGTCTTATTATTCGTGCCAGGATTAATTTGATTGTGTATTTCGCTTTCTTATTTTTTTTTGTTTGAATTTATTGTGAACCGTCGTTTTCAATCTGATTTGTTATTCAAGTTTAATTTTACATTTTTCTTTTATATTATTTCTCTACTAATAAATTTCTTATATTTCTTTGTTAAAATCGCGTAATTTATTTGAGTGTTAGTCTCTCGTGATTGTCGATATCGGTCATTGCGTCTGTCGTATTTTGAATTAGTGAAGTCTCGCATAATCAATTGACTTTCTTCCAAAACCCCTTCCCTCTACCGTAGGCGAGCTAGTCGGCCCGTGGCGAAGCAAGCTATTATTTTTCGCGTTCTTTGACGTTTCGTGGAAAACGTGATGCGTGAAAGACCGCATCTGGCGCCCAATCTATCGAGATATCGAAACGGTCACCGCTCCGCCGCGGTTCACGCGAGAACGCCCTCCATCTATGTTTCTCAGAGCGCGAGTACATTAATTTCGCTATTTTTTTTTCACGGCGTTTTCGCTCCCCCGTGCACGCTCCCCTCCATCACCTCGAGGAGTATCGCGAATAATTTAAATTTGAATTGAAAATAAACGTCGCAATATATACAGGGTCTACCAAAAGTGTGGAAACCCCTAAATATCTCGGAAAATATACGTTTTACAGAAAAGTGTTTCCAACAAAAGTTGTAGGGTTTAAGAAGATCTATATACTGATTCTATCAGTTTGACCTTGGATGGCGTCGTCAAGGTTAGGTCAAGGTCACATTGACTTTTTTAAATGACACCCCCTACATTTGATTGCATATTCTTATAGCTTAATTCAAGAGCTTTCCAAAACACTATAATAATGTTCATTTTTATTAAGTACTTTGCGAGTTATGAGGGTTGAATGATAGAGTAGCGCCGGTATTAACATTATCCAAGGTGTACTACATGGAGGTTACTCGCTCGGATTTGCATCTGTTGTGTGTGTGATCCAGCTAACTAAGGCAAGATCGATTCCTCAACATATCCTCATATTTCGCTGAAGTCAAATTGCCAAAAAATTGCTCCATAAAACGTGTATGAAACGTCTCGTTAGTTCCTTCATTTACCGCTATGTGACGCACTACATGCAGTCTAACTGGCATTTAAAATTCAACTAAGAATGTATAAAGCTATCAAAGAACGAGTACCTTCTAACTTCAGCTTTGAGCAAGCAGAAATTAATTGTTATCGTCCAAATACAACGTACGATTAATTAAAATTAAACGTTTTAAAAATGGCTGGCGACTTGTCGGAACGTGAAAGAATCACTATCCTCATGATGCGTGGATGGGGTGATAACGAAAGATCGTTCTCTGATGTCGTTCGATTATTTAATGACACGTATCCGAACCGTCGAATTAATAAGTCCACTGTGTTAAAAACAATAGAACGTTTTAGACAAACTGGTAGCGTAAGAAATCGCTCTAAGTCAGGAAGACCATTGTCTGCAACCAACGAAGAAAAACAACTTGATGTTCTGCAGACATTTATTGAAGATCCCAATTCTAGTGTTCAGAGAGTCGCTCAAACTCACGATATTGCTCCCATGTCGGTTTGGAGAATTTTAAAGAAGAACAAGTTCCATCCATATAAATTGCAATACGTTCAAGAATTGCAAAACGGAGATGAGGAGCGTCGTATACATTTCTGTGAAAGAATGATGGCACTAATAGATGTCCGGCCCATCTTCCCTTATCAAATTGTTTTCACAGACGAGGCAACTTTTACCTTAACGGGAGAAGTTAATAATCAAAATTTTCGTTTCTGGTCAGATGAGAATCCGAATTGGGTGCGGGAAACTCACACACAACATCCACAAAAAATAAATGTATGGTGCGGAATAATAGATGGCTATTTAATAGGGCCGTTTTTTTTTGAAGAATATTTGAACGCTCAAAGGTATGAGAGATTACTTGTTGATCAAATAATTCCAGCCATACAGAATACTTTTCCAAATAATTTCCAAGAAATATGGTTTCAGCATGATGGAGCTCCTGCTCATTTTGGTGCAGGACCACGTCGTATTTTAAATGAGACTTTTCCGCTACGGTGGATAGGAAGAAGGAACGGAAATGAGGGAGGAGAGGATTGGCCACCTCGGTCACCAGATCTAACTCCTCTTGATTATTATCTATGGGGATATCTGAAGAGTAAGGTTTACAGAACAAAACCTAAAACCATTCACGAATTGATACAGCGAATAAGGGATGAAATGGCTTTGATACCTTTTGAAACGAATCGTAAAGTCATTTCTACATTCTACCAAAGATTAGCATATTGTCAGGAAGTAAATGGCAGCCACTTTCAGCATTTACTTTAACACATTGAAACACATTTGCAATCGTTTGGTGCAACCTAACCTGATCTCTGTATACACGCACCGCACGCACGCACACGCACACATTTCGAACAATTATTATGATAAATGAGCATCCACAAATTTATTTACTGTTTACTATGTCGATTGCTTTCCAGGTCTTTAAATGCTCGATTGTAATTTGGTTGGGTCTTTGCTTTTGCTGACTGGATCCACGACCGATCTTGCCTTAGTTAGCTGGATCACACACACAACAGATGCAAATCCGAGCGAGTAACCTCCATGTAGTACACCTTGGATAATGTTAATACCGGCGCTACTCTATCATTCAACCCTCATAACTCGCAAAGTACTTAATAAAAATGAACATTATTATAGTGTTTTGGAAAGCTCTTGAATTAAGCTATAAGAATATGCAATCAAATGTAGGGGGTGTCATTTAAAAAAGTCAATGTGACCTTGACCTGACCTTGACGACGCCATCCAAGGTCAAACTGATAGAATCAGTATATAGATCTTCTTAAACCCTACAACTTTTGTTGGAAACACTTTTCTGTAAAACGTATATTTTCCGAGATATTTAGGGGTTTCCACACTTTTGGTAGACCCTGTATATATATATATATATATATATATATATATATATATATACAGGGTGAGTCATTTTAATCAATACACTGGAATATCTCGAAAACAGCACTCTTCAGAAAGAAATGTTTCAAACAAAAATTGTAGGGTGTGAAGGGGGACATAAGATGGTAGCATTGATTTGACCTTGGAAAGTCATTTGAAGGTCACATAAAAGTCACCTTCAATTTCTTAAATTGAACCCACTATTTTTCATTACATATTCTTGTAGTTTATCTCGAGAGCTTTCCAAAACACTACAGA
Source organism: Camponotus floridanus (assembly GCF_003227725.1). Lineage (NCBI taxonomy): Eukaryota > Metazoa > Arthropoda > Insecta > Hymenoptera > Formicidae > Camponotus > Camponotus floridanus. The sequence continues at coordinate 161,420 of NW_020229368.1, forward strand.
CAAATGTTTTTTCATTAAGTACTTTTTGAGTTATAAGGCTTCAAAGTTTGCAGTACTTTGATATAAAATGCAAAATATCTCGTAAAATATTTAGTTTTCGGTAGTCTTACCCTAATACTTTTATGCACAGGATAATGAGACAAAACTATTGGTGCAAAGAAAACGTATGATTGTTTATAATAAAAAATGTGTAATTTGCAATGCACATTTCTTTCTGAAGAGTGCTGTTTTCGAGATATTCGAGTGTATTGATTAAAATGACTCACCCTGTATAAAGCGTGTGTCAAAAGTTCCGGGACGGCTGGATAATTTGAAAAATACGCATCACAGAGGAAAATGATCTAGACAAAAGTTGTAGGATTTTTCCCGGGCAATCCGACGGTGATCTTAGATTTGACCTTGCCCATGACCTTCAAGGTCATTTCAAGGTCAAGTCCGTTTTTTCAAATGGGACCCCATACTTTTGACGCCGGAAATGAAAAGAGCAGAAAATTTTACGATCGAATATATCCTTGATCAACTAATGGATATGACTTTAAAGGACATCCCAAGGTCTAATACAATTTGTGCATTGAACCTTGAGAAATATGCATCCCAGAGAGAGATGACCTGAAACAAAGTTGTAGGAATTTTTCCCTGACAATCCGATGGTGACCTTAGATTTGACCTTGCCCATGACCTTGTAGGTCATTTCAAGGTCAAGTCCGTTTTTTCAAATGGGACCCCATACTTTTGACGCCAGTTAAGGCAAGACTTATTACTTTCCAGCCAGTTAAGGCAAGACTCGTTACTGTCCAGCCAGTTAAGGCAAGACTTTTGATCATCCAGCCAGCTAAGGCAAGACTTATTACTTTCCAGCCAGTTGAGGCAAGACTCATTACTGTTCGTTCTGATGCCCATGGCACTCACCGAGTGCCATTAGCATATCGTAATATTCTTCATTAGTGTATCTTGCCATGTTATCTTGACGCTTCTATGATCGAAGGGTTATTGATTGCAGTATCGATCGCCTTATCTTATTTATACGATCCTCGCGGGGGGTCCATGCCCCCTCCGCGCCTCCAGCGACCAATCCACGAGTCGCGACGCGGATTGGTCGCTGGAGGCGCGGAGGGGGCATGGACCCCCCGCGAGGATCGTATAAATAAGATAAGGCGATCGATACTGCAATCAATAACCCTTCGATCATAGAAGCGTCAAGATAACATGGCAAGATACACTAATGAAGAATATTACGATATGCTAATGGCACTCGGTGAGTGCCATGGGCATCAGAACGCTGCAGCAATAAGATACGCCGAATTATACCCAAATCGAGCGAGACATCCGTCGGCTGCTGTTATACTTGGAGCAGCTCAAAGATTATACGAAACGGGAAATGTTCTCCCAAACAAACATGATGTTGGGAGAAATCGTAACGCAAGAAATTTGCGAAATACTGAAACGGTTATTCGCGCTATCGAGCAAGAACCCGAAACAAGTATTCGGACTATTGCTCGAGAGCACAATTTATCGTATTCAACAGTACAGAGAATATTACAAGAAGAAAAATTGCACGCATTTCACTATACTCGCGTACAACAATTACGACCAGAAAATTATCCTGTAAGAAGAAGATTTTGCGAAAATTTTCTGAGAAGGATAGATAGAGATCCCAGATTCCTTTCTCGTATAATATTTAGCGATGAATCGCTATTTACGCGAGAAGGAATATTTAATTCGCATAACATGCACTTGTGGAGTGATGAAAATCCAAGAGTTACACGAGTCAGGAATTTCCAGATTCGTTGGAAGCTCAACATCTGGGCTGGAATCATGGGGACTGAAATACTAGGCCCAATCATTCTCCCGGACATTCTAACCAGCGCAGCATACATTGATCTATTAAAAAACGATCTACCAGATTTTTTGGAAGAAGTGCCGTTATTGGATAGAAACAAAATTATATTCCAACAAGACGGTGCTGGCCCTCACAATGCCAGAATTGTGACAAATTATCTAAATAACGAATTTCCTGGACGCTGGATAGGTAGATATGGTCCGATACGTTGGCCTCCAAGATCCCCGGATCTCAATCCACTGGACTTTTTCCTTTGGGGATACTGCAAGGAAATAATTTATAAAACGCTCCCTAAAGACATGGAGGATTTGGAAACAAGATTGAGATATGCCATATGGTCTATTGAAGAAGATGTACTCTCAAGTGTCCAAAGAAATTTAATGAAACGCATGAGAGCTTGCGTTCGGATGGATGGAGATAATTTCGAACATTTATTGTAAAATAAATGTGAAAACAATCCGCCTTTTTTAAGGCGATCAAAATAATTCGCTCTTTTCAGAGCGACCAACATTCTTAAACGTGGAATCTTCTTTCGTTTTCAAAAAAGCGTAAGAAAAAGCCAAGAGAAGAATCAAGACGCGCTGCAATTAATTAATATATTTTTTTATATTTATTTTCCATGATAATAGTTAAATAAATATTTAATAATAACTATATTTATTTATAAATAAATTAAATATTATTATTGACATTAAATAAATAAATATTTAATATTAATAATAATAGTAAAATATTCAATATTTTAAAAACATTTATTTATTCTAATTAATTTTGAATATCATATGATGTATGTATATCGTATGATAATAATGAAATTATACGCGCGTTAAATGTTTAATATTGTATGTTGGCCGCGTTCTTCGGTCAAACACATGATTACGTTCGGCAGCGCTGTTAGTACCTTAACCTGCCGTAACATAACACAGCTGTTTGCTACCGCCCAATAAATATCGTCGCGTCGTGTAATAACGTGTCTGTCCGCGTGTATTTCTTTCATCGAGGACTTTTTAATTGCTAACGGTGATTATTCGGCAGTGATTATTCGGTAGTGATTAATGATAGAGAGTGAGTTTAGTAAATTCTCGTTTTATCGAGTGAGTGAATAAATGTGGTTACGTTTAAGAGAATACAGTTAATAAAAAGAAGAACTTTCGATTAATTATTTAGTGTGAATGTCTCTGTCTTTTGTAACGTGTGATATCTATGTTAAATTTGAATGAAAGTGCGATCTATCGGAATATTTATTTCTCAAGGAACTACAACAATAATTAGCAGAAGTCATCGAACAAGGTAACAATAATTATTCTTTGGCGTTGTGTCGAAATAGATCTTGGGAAGTCAGATAGTATCCCAGAGGAAATTCGTAAAGAGAGGGGTTTTTAGTGGGTAGGGAGTACCGAGTTGGTAATTAGACTTGGTACTCGAGTCCCACATAACTCACCGGACCGAGCGGTGAGTATGCATAAAATGCATTTTCCCCTCTCGTAAAAAAAAAAAAAAAAAAAAAAAAAACCCAACAACGGTTAAGTGAGCGAATGAGAGAGACAGAGAGTGAGAGTGAGAGAGAGAGAGAGAGAGAGAGAGAGAATGTATGTATTCGCATGTATGTCCGTGCGTATAGCGACCAGCTGATCGCCCCGCGTGAGCGCCCGCGTCTGACGGTCAGTTGCGCCGCCCTTGCATCCCTCTTGTATCCGACCCGTAATAAGCAAAATGTTTCTCTTAATAATTCAAAAACTATGCTTTGCACGAAATTTTGTCAAAGGAAAAATCGTCTTAGAATTCGATCAAGATTATGTTTTTGCAAAAACATAAGGTTATTTAGAATCACCCTGTATATACAGTGTCCTATTTAACTTGACACATCGAAATATCTCGTAAAATCTAAAAGATACGAAAAAATGTTTCAGACAAAAGTTGTATGATTCTAAGGGAGACATAAGATGGTGTCATTAGTTTGAGCTTGAAGAGTCACCTGAAGGTCACATGAAGGTTACCACCAACTTTTTAAATGGGACACCCTATATGCTTTTGCATATTCTTGTTGCTTATCTCGAGAGCCTTCCAAAACACTATAATTAAGTACCTTTTCGTTAAATACTTCTTGAGTTATAAGGCTTGAAATTATTTCTTAATTTTACATAAACCATAAAATATCTAGTAAAATATTCATTTTTTGATTATCTTACTTTAATCCTTTTATATACAAAATAATGAGAGGAATCAATTGGTATAAAGAAAACATACAGTTGTTTATAAAAAAATATAGAATTGTTAATTTCAAATTACATATTATTTCTTAGTAACAACTATGTGTTTTCTTTACACCATCTTATGTCCCCCTTAAAACCATACAACTTCTGTCTGAAACATTTTTTCGTATCTTTTAGATTTTACGAAATATTTCGATGTGTCAAGTTAAATGGGACACCCTGTATACAATAATAATTATTTAAGAATATATTTACTATAATGCAAATAGAGTTCAACATTATTAATCTAAATATTGCAAGAAAAATTGCTAATAAAAAAAGTTTGTATAAAGAAGTGATTATACATTTTCTGGATTATTATTGTTTTGTGCAAGATAATTAGTATAATATGTAAAACTTTAAAAATAACTTGATCCTTTGAAAACTAAAGAATTATATATAGGAAATATTTATAAAACATACATGGTTTGTTTTATTGATAGAAATTTATGAATATATTTAACAAATTTTGAATATTTTTTAAAAATATTTTTTGAATATAACCTATATACAATTCTTATTACTGTTTTTCAATAAACTAAATTATTTAAAAAAATATATGTATTACATATATAAGTTATCTTCTATTAATATTCTAAAATTCTTGTATTAATATTCTTAATATTCTAAAAAATGTATAGGCACTTCTTTACACAAGCTTCTTTATAAACAAACACTTCTTACAATATTTAAATTAAATTAATAAATAATAAACTTAAATCTATCTACATTAGTACATTATTATGATATATATAAGATAAAGTGTAATACATGCATTTTTATAAATAACATATTGTAGTGATTTAAGAATATACGTACTAACTTAAATAGAATTCAACATTATGTATTAATCAAATTTAAATATTACAGGAAGAGTTTACTTATACAAAAACTTTATATTAAGGAATAGCTATATATTTCCTAGATAACAATCTTGTTGTACAAGCTTCTTTATAAGCAAACTCTTCCAGCAATATTGAAATTAGATTAGTAATAATAAATGCTATTCGCATTAGTACATACTCTTAAATCATTACTATGCATAATATATAAGATTTCCTAGATAACAAGCCTGTTGTACAAACTTCTTTATAAGCAAACTCTTCCAGTAATATTGAAATTAGATTAGTAATAATGAATGCTATTCGCATTAGTACATATATTCTTAAATCATTACTACGCATAGTATATAAGATAATGTAGAACATATAATGCATATTTACAAATAACTTCCATATATTATCTTGCATATGTATTAATGTGTAATTAAGAGCACATACAATAATGCAAAGAGGATTTAAAATTAATTGAAATTATATTAGTAATAATGAATGCTATTCGCATTAGTACATATACCCTTAAATCATTACTACGCATAGTATATAAGATTTCCTAGATAACAAGCTTGTTGTACAAGCTTCTTTATAAACAAACTCTTCCAGTAATATTGAAATTAGATTAATAATAATGAATGCTATTCGCATTAGTACATATACTCTTAAATCATTACTGCGCATAATATATATAAGATAACATAGAACATATAATGCACATCTACAAATAGCTTCCATATATTATCTTGCATATGTATTAATGTTTTATTAAGAGCACATACAATAATGCAAAGAGGATTTAAAATTAATTGAAATTATATTAGTAATAATGAATGCTATTCGCATTAGTACATATACTCTTAAATCATTACTACGCATAGTATATAAGATTTCCTAGATAACAAGCTTCTTTATAAGCAAACTCTTCCAGCAATATTGAAATTAGATTAATAATAATGAATGTTATTCGCATTAGTACATATACTCTTAAACCATTACTGCGCATAATATATAAGATAACATAGAACATATAATACATATCTACAAATAGCTTCCATATATTATCTTGCATATATATTAATGTTTTATTAAGAGCACATACAGTAATGCAGACAGGATTTAAAATTATTAGTGTAATTTCACTACAAACAAAAATAATTATAATTATAATTATTACATTATTTTACATATTAACATATATGTGTACATATGTATATGTAATGTATATATATTATATATATGTATGTATATGTACATACTGCGACACTTTTTCAATTCTAAATTTTGATCCTCGCGGGGGAGCGGAAGCGCCGTCAAAAACACAAGGGTTTTATGTACTCGCGATCGGCGGGACAGGGATGGAGGTTGTCCGCGCGCGAGCCGCGGCGGAGCGAAGGCCGTCTCGTTACCTCAGAACTGGGCGCCAGGTACGGTCTCTCACGTACCAGTTTCACGAATTCTTCGAAAAACGCGAAAGAATACGACAGCCCGCTTCGCCACGGGCTGGCTAGCTCGCCTAACGGTAGAGGGGCGGGGTTGGAAAGAAAAAGTGAATTGATTGAGCGAGCTTATTAAATTGACGGACAAAGACGGACACAGAAATTACGGACGATCGCCAGTCAAATAAAGAACGCGAGATTTAATAAAAATAAATAACAGATTTATTAAGAGAGAAAATAATAGGATAAGTGATTAACGAAAAGAAATAAAAATCGATACAGATTGGACGCAGAATTAACGTACTAGACATGAACTGACCATAATTCTCGAAACGTTAGAAAAACGTGCAAGATTCTAAGTCGGTCTAACAACGAGCGTCTGTTACGGCGACTTCCTAAAGTCGAAGCTCCTGATAACAATAATTGATATAACTGGATTTGATAATTCGAATTCTCAATAACGGTCGTACCATACGCGCGAGAGAGAGAGAGATAATATCAGCCTATGAGTCGTAGCTTCGACAGCCTCGCTGAGATCTTACTAATTAGCTGCGTATCTCGCAATTTCCTCCGAGCGTACTCGAAGTCGACAACCCAGAAATAATACGGCCGACTAGTTACGCAATAAGCGAAAACATATGAATTCCGCGAGGAGAGATCTCGCATACGATGGGCGGACAATGGCGAAGTTCGTTAGCCGGCGGCGGTCGGAGATTTTTCCGCCTTTTTCGGCAACGCTCGCAACTTACTCCTACTGGCAATCGGGGCGATACGACAATGTCGTGTCACACCCCCGATACCTTCGACAGCGTGAGAATTAATTAGCTTCTCGTATCAAGGAGATAAGGAAGGCCGGGCGACAGTCCCGCACCGCGCCTCCTTCGATAGCCGCGATATTCGCCAGGAATTTCCTGACCTCAGATCTCAATATTTAGAATCGTGCGATACCCGCACACCGCGACAATTTCGAGGAATTACGTTCCTTCGAGCGAGACGAATAACTCACACGCACACAATAGACGCGACAATAATACTCAATTTCGCGCAAGATTCACGAACTACAATTAAAATACACGAAGACTCATTAATCACGAATAATTACTTCCACAGACTCGCTCTGAGACATATTTCAGAGGTGCGAGACGCGGCTTCGACAACCAGACGACAGCCCGTACGAACTACGCATTTCTCGCGATTTACGACGCACACGGTCGATACCCGCTGGTCGGATGCTACGCGTATTACGCACCCTGATACCCGGAGAGAGACGAGAATTACCCTACGATACGCACTTCCGTCGCCAGTGTCCGCGCTTCCTCGGTCGCTTGTCTCCAGTCGCCCGAAATACACAAAATCGACCGACTCGGCAGAAGGCTCGAGCGGTCGCGATAAGCCGTAATGGCGACGGCGACAGAACGGCCGGCGAGCGGACACGATCACGCTCGCGGAGTACAATAATTCGTGGGCAACCTCACCGATGAATTCTTCTCCCGGCTGCGGGGATGATCCTCGGTCTCGTCCTTCACGGTCTCGTCTCACAAGTTCACACCAAAAAAATTCGTTCGCGACTGGCTTAGGCGAGTGGCTGCGACAAAGTGAGCCCTGGATCTCGCGATCCAGGGTCGATAGCGGGGTCGTTGGCCGCGCAGGGGGATGCGCGGACCCCCGGCCAATTAGCGGCCGACACGCGCGAGGTCCTGGCGCCTCGCGCGCCACGCGAGGCATTTTCGCGCCCCGCGCGAAATAGCGCTAAACTTGAATGTCGCCGCGGGCCCTTATATGGCCCGGGTGAGGTCCTTCCCTGACGTATCCTCTCCAGGAGGATGGCTATCGCAGCGGCGGTCATTCCCGGCTGTCGAGGGGAGGCTAGGCTGCCTTCCCCTGTCCGGACCCACGATGCCGGGCTTTCCGGGACAGGATCCTCCGCTCTCAGGAATGTCCTTTGGCTGTCGTTCTTCGTTGTCGTGGGGAGGTGATACCGTTCTCCCCAAGTCTTCGGTGTTCGGTGGTGAGGCGCCTCAAGCCGACTCGATACAAGATAAAGGATGGAAGAAAAACAAAAAGAATTAATACTACACGCCATTATACGCCTTCGCTCGTCTCTCCGGGGAATTCGGTAGCTCTCTCTCTCTCTCGACCCTTGGCGCGGCCACTCGGCTCGCGCCCCGTCAAGATTGCCGGGGCGGATAGACGCGACGGGACGGCCACGTCACAATACATATATATACAATATAGTTTATATATTTTATACATATTGTAAATATAATTATCAATATAAATATGTACAAGTAATATGATCTTTTCCGGATCAAAGTTTTTCATACTTTCTTTTAAAAAACAACATTATTTATACACATATTTACATACCTTCTTTATTCGATTTTTCTTCTTTCTCTCTTTCTCTTTTTTCTTCTTTACTTCTTTTTACTTCTTTCTTAACACACTACTATGTAATACGAAAGAGTAACAAATAGGTTATGGATGACGAAGCGCTCGAGCGCTACGCTACCTAACTTAACCTAACCGCGAATATATCGGAACGCACTATCCTATCAGCATCGCAGAAAAGGAGGCTTCAACATTTCGATATATTCGAGTTATCGACTTAACATGCACTTTTTAAGATAGGATTATGCTTGTGGATTGCGCGTGTCAAGAAATAAAGATTCACTTTATTTTAGGAAAAGTACAAATTTGTATATTTATTTAGTATCCTTTAATATATTTTTACTCTTTGGACTTCTTTCGTTGGTCGTAGGTATTCAGCGTAATACAAAATGGAGGTTCTCAATCTACTTCGTCTATGCCGTAGAAAATATTATTTAATGTTTGCTCGAAGTCTTCTTCTGGGAGAAGATACCATCTGTGGTGCGAATTAAGAACTGGTGAGTATTCTCTAGCATATGCAGGCGAGTGACTAGGGGAAAGGGAGATTTCAGGGCACTGCGTCTGTTTATCGTGCGTAGCTGGAGTCCGTCTGATCTCTGCCTCTCGTTCCCATGCGAGAAATGCTTCCACAGGTATTTGTACGTGTGGCTGTTCAATGTTAATTTCCAGGAAGAAGCTGTCACTGTGGTCGTCGTTGATTATTTCTACGTCTTCTTTCTCAGGCTCTGATTCTTGGTAGTTTGGGAAAATCTCTGATGTAGTAGGGAGAGCAGGGGGACTTTCAATAAGGGTAACAGTATTATCTTCGCTTGCTTGGACAATTTCTATGGTGATTCCTGTGTCGGCTGACGGATGGCTAATGGTTGATTCGCGTGATTCGCGTAAGAGGGAGCGTCTCTGCACGCCCGGATTCCGCATAGGAATAAGGGATCTATTATTATTTGAGTTGCGCTGCCGGACTCTAACCATCTAAGAGTAAATTGTCATTTAGAATTCAGATATTTATTCATGGGAATGTATGACGAATATTCACGATTGCTGATGTTAAGTGGAACCTGTTAAAAATGAATATTACGATAGAATGTCGTATTATTGCAAATAAATATTTATACGCATATAGCAGATCAGAGAAAGATGAAGCAGTCCAGTAAATTAGAGAGAGAAGATCATATAAAAAGATATGTTAATTATGTATCATCGCAAATAATTTAAATAGAATTGCGCAGATGCAGCAATAAAATATCGCGCAGATGCGGCAACAGATCATGAAATAAAAATCGTATTGATACAAGAAATCAATTAATCTGAATAAAGTATTTCATATAATAATTTAAATAAAATAATTCAAATTGCCAAATGTTCAATTCAATAAAATATTTAAATTTAATTAATGAATTTAGTTATGTTATAATAAATTTTATGATGAGTCATACAATGATGAGTCATACGGCAGATGTTCGTTAACAGAATATTTCAATAAATTATATGATGAGTCATACGATGATGAGTCATACAATGATGAGTCATACGGCAGGTGTTCGTTAACAGAATATTTCAATAAATTATATGATGAGTCATACGATGATGAGTCATACAAATATAAATTCAAATAAAATAAATTAATTAATTGTTAAAATGAAATAACATAATAAAGTCAGTAGTGAGACTAGGCGGGTTCTAACTCAGGTCCTCTCAGGGCGGTGAGGCGCGAGGGGAACCGCGGTGCGGGGGGGAGTGATGTCACGCGCAGGGAAGGAGGAACCGCGGCGCGCGGTGGGTGACGTCACCCGCGGGGAAGGGGGATCCGCGGCGCGAGCGATGGGCGAGGAGGTCCGCGAGGTGAAGGGGGATCCGCGGCGCGAGCGATGGGCGAGGGGGTCCGCGCGGTGAACGGGGATCCTCAGCGCGAGCGATGGACGAGGGGGTCCGCGAGGTGAAGGGGGATCCGCGGCGCGACCGATGGACGGTGGTGTGAGAAGGACAGCGCTACGTATGGGAAAAGGAAAAGTGCAAAGTGTGAAGAGGACAGTGCTACGAGTGCGACAAGGATGGCGTTAACGTGGGACAAGGACGACGTATAGGTGTGAGAAGGACGACGCAAAGGTAAGTGAACAACGAGTATATTCTAAGCGAAAGAGAGAGAACGATAATATCGAGAATAACAACGCGTGCGAGAGAGAACGATAATACTGCGAGACTTACTTAATTAGCGCGCGCGAAAGAGAGAACGATAGCGCGAAGACTTACAACTAGCGCATGCGAGAGAGAACGATAGTGCGAAGACGACGAATGCAAGAGAGAACGATAATGTTGAGATTAACGCATGAGAGATAACAATACTTAAAACTAGCGCAAGAGAGACATAGGGATGGGAACGCATGGAGAGGCGTTTAAATAATTAGATTTTTTTTAATCAAAATATAAAATATATAAAATTTATTAAAAATGTGTGTATTTTATACAATTTGTGTGTGTATGTGTGCGTGTGCTTAAATTATGATTAATAATAATAAAATAAAATAAAATAATGATATAATATAATAATAAAATATAAAATATAATAATAATATAAAATATAATTTGAAAATAATTTGGGGGTGCGGGGTGCGGGGGTCAGGGGAGCCGGATCAGGGAGATGGCCGCTCCTGGAAGGCTAAGGGGTCGCTCCAGGAAGTTTAAGGGGTGATGCGCCAGGCTGAGGAGGCGTTGCGCCAGGCTAAGGGGAGACCGCTTCTGTAACAGAAAAGATACATATTTTATTAGATTTTAATAATTTATTTTAGGATACTTCATGATATAATATAAATGGTATGTTATGTATTACGTATTAATATAATGGTATATAATATTCTCCATTCTCATCTATGTGCAATACTCTCAATTTTAATTTTCGCACAGGTTTGGATTCGCATATCTGTTTATCCTCTCGTCGACTGTTCATATATTCTCGTGAACTTTGAAATTAAACATAATAATTGTAAATGTTTTAAATTTATTACACATCAACAAAAATATTTTTATCTTCAACGTTTCCAAGTCTTGCCGTAGCTTATTCTCACGATTATCTTCTTCTATCTTTTCAATCTCGTGTAGTAGTTCAAGGTTTTCACATAGTCTATTTCGAAAGCATTTTAATATAGTGTGATTGAGGTCTTTCGCATCTATACAAAATCTTGCATCATATTTTTTAACTCTATACACACAAACATCTCGATGTTGGAGAAATGTCCTCAACGAATTTGTGCGGGGTTTTTTTAAGCCGAGCTCTTGATGTCTTATAAATTGCACAACTGAAGTTTCCAGATTTTTCTTCGAAAATTGTTCCCGCCCTATTTAAAGTAACTCTTCAACATCACTAATCAGAAAACGGGTTTCAGGTTGTCTCTCTATCGCATTTTCCTCTTCAACAGGATCCATCAAATCATCATCATCCATATCTTCATCGTCGATGAAAATTACGTCTTCTTCGGCCATTGCACTAACGTAACACACAAGACTAACGAAACGCAAAGAACAATGAAAGAAATGATACTCTAGTGCAGCAGACTCCTCTTCATTATATATCTTTTTAATATCTCGCGTCTCATTCCAACTAGAGCATCGCGTCTCATCTACCTCAGCATTTCTCTACATCTTTGGCGGAGCGTGTTGAGAAAAATTGTCGACTATTCTTATTCGTATGGAAGGAAAGAAATAAAATCATAGATTGAATAAAAATAATTATTTATTGCACGCATCGTAAAGAATATCATTTACAGCACATGTTAATAATTCGCAATCGATCAATGATTCGCTGTCAAAGACATCACTCTCGCGTATCGTTTTTACAGCATCGCATACAGTAGTAATATTATTACGTTGTAATACAGTTTCAAATTGTTTAAATTTTTCATTTACGAGATACGTATTCTCGCATAACCAATTGTGCATATGATCGATACAATTTTCAAAATTAAAAAAATGTAATAATGTTTCTGGTTTCATGTACAAAGAATTTTCGCATAATGTGAGTTTTACAATTTTCGACTGATACATTTCAATCGTTAAATCTCCAATTCTTAATGGGGGAGCAGTCGATTGTAGAAATTGTTCAACGTCTGCTTGCTTCCGCATCAACAAATTCCACGTTGAAAAGGGTAACACTATTTGATTGCCTCGATTATCACCGAGAATCAGTTCCACGTACGATACAGCTCCAACGCTTATTCCAATGTCCAAATACTTGTACGACGTCGGGGTTAGAGCGTATCTTCTTCCAAGTATGCGAGCCGCACGACGAGGCTGAATACTATAAAATATAAATAATTATACAACAATATTAAAAATCAATAAGTAAAAAATTTTTTTAAACGATTTAAACTTACGTGTCGCATTTCTGCTTCTTACACGGTGGAGTTTCACCGTTTCGAATCGGAACGTAGAAATTCATATTTCTTCAGCGATGAACCTTTCACACGCGCGATTGATGCAACACTGCAATCGTATTAGAATCAATATCAATTCAAATAGTATCCCAAATTGCGATGTAGAGGGGATTATTGCTGACGCAACATTTTAATTTCCTCCAAAATTTTGTCGCGCCGATGTACGGCTGCGATGACATCATCATCTTCGGAACAAAGATTTAGCTGAAATTGCTAAAATCGAGCGCTGATGTACGGCTGCGCCTGATGCAATCACGTTAAAATTTTCAAATGTACGTGACAAAACGGGAAACTTTCAAGGTTAAGATCTGCATCATCCCCAGACAAAGATTTAGCTGAATTTGCAAAAATCGAGCGCCGATGTACGGCTGCGCCTGATGCAATCGCATTAAAATTATTCAAATGTACGTGACAAATAGTGAAAAAATAACCGCCAAGGTTAAAATGTGTATCATCCCTAGACAAAGATTTAGCTGAAAGCGCTAAAATCGAGCACCGATGTACGGCTGCGCCTGATGCAATCGCGTTAAAATTTTCAAATGTACGTGACAAATAGTGAAAAAATAATCGCCAAGGTTAAAATGTGTATCATCCCTAGACAAAGATTTAGCTGAATTTACTAAAATTGAGCGCCGATGTACGGCTGCGCCTGATGCAATCACGTTAAAATTATTCAAATGTATGCGACAAATAGTGAAAAAATAACCGTCAAGGTTAAAACATGCATCATCCCCAGACAAAGATTTAGCTGAAAGCGCTAAAATCGAGCACCGATGTACGGCTGCCCCTGATGCATTCACGTTAGATTTTTTAAATGTACGTGACAAAACGTGAAATTATCAAGGCCAAATTGCATACGGCACTACGGGGAATTTTTTGTAAGATGAAATCGTTCTAGAATGTTCGATAATAAAACAATACATGAGACGGTATATAAATCATGATAGAGAGACGCACCCCACCAGTAGCTAAAGTGCATCAGACCTATCATTAGAAGCGCTAAATTTTGCAAGTGTGCATTAGCAATATGGAGGAGCAAATTTTGCAAGAACAATCCGCTTTACTTGATTCGTTGGAAAACTACATTGTGTGGGAGCAACGATGCGACGAGTACGTCGAGTCGCTGGAAGAGCAAAGTCGAATCAAACGGCCGCGATTATCGATCGGATATCGACAATCACTGATTGCTCAGATCGCGCGCCTCGAAGGGCTGAAAAATTCGGTACGTGGACGTTTTGTACACGCGGGTGCCGGATGTAGTGCGCGTCAAAATGGGCTTGTGTGGCGCGAAATTGATACGGCGTTCGAGAGTCGCGTATCGACTGGTGCGGTGATAAATTATAATCACATCGAACCGCGCCAATTTCTCGATGACGCCAAAGACATTGTGTTGGAACATGTGCAGGGCGCTTTAAAAAAACACAACAGTGTAAAAGTGAACACTATATTCAATGGTGAATTTGTGGCCGGAGATAAACACGAATAAAAGTGTGAATACGAGAAACTATGAACTCTTTCGCACATCCGATTTACGCGAGTGGTACGAACGGCGCGTTATCGAGTCCACCCTAGCGTCTCTGGAAGAGTTTCAGGAACGTGATAGCGGGTGGGCATTGTCGCGAATACTGAACTTGACTGTAAATATTAACAAGCACAATCCCATGCGCGCGGGATGTCACATCAAGTTACCGCGGGAGATTATGATGAAGAGAGCGGTAGTTAACGTGCAATCAAAGGACAATGCGTGTTTCGCGTGGGCAGTGGTCGCCGCTCTGTATCCCGCTGAAAGGAACGCGGAACGGGAATCATCATACCCGCATTACGCGACAGTGCTGAATCTCCGGGACATTGAGTTTCCAGTGACTGTGAATCAGATTAAAAAATTTGAACATGCAAATGACATTTCAATCAATGTGTACGGCATCGAAGACAAAAACATTGTCCCGATACGTCTTTTGGACCAGAAGCGGGACAAGCATGTGAACCTGCTGTACATTGAAGATGACAACAGCGTGGGACATTTCGCTTGGATCAAGAATTTATCCCGGCTCGTGAGCTCGCAACTGAGCAAACACAAGACTCAAAAATATATCTGCGATCGGTAAGTTTATTTTATATTATTTGGATAATTATAGGTTATACACTTTGTTACATAAATCTTAATTAAAATTTTTTTCTTTTACAGATGCCTTCATTATTTTGGTTCGGACAACAAGTTTCAGTCGCATACGGTCGATTGCGGAAAGCTAAACGATCGCGCTGTCCGGTTGCCGAGCGACAAGGACAAGTGGCTCAAGTTCAGCAACCCTAATCGGAAGGAACGGCTTCCATTTGTGGTCTACGCCGACTTGGAATGTGTCTTGGCCAAGATGAAAGAAGAAAAATTATATCAACGCCATCGGGTATTTAGTTTAGCTTATTATGTACATTGTTCGTACGACGACTCATTATCAGCGTATCATTCGTAGCGCCGTTTGTATAACATGGTTCGCCGAAGACCTTAAAAATTTAGCAATTCGCGTTAAGAATATTTTAAAAACAAATGTCCCCATGGTAAATTTAACGTTCGAAGAGTGGGAGAAATTCCATAGCGCCACTCGTTGTCATATATGCGAAAAGCCGTTTGCGCAAGACGATACACGCGTTCGCGATCATTGCCATCTGACCGGGCGGTACAAAGGTCCTGTACACTCAAATTGTAATCTAAATTATAAAGATTCTTTTTGCATTCCGATAGTGTTTCACAATTTATTTACGATTCTCATTTTATTATCGAAGAAATAGCCACAGCGTTCGAAGGGAAAATCGAGTTATTACCGATAACCAAGGAAAAATATATTTCGTTTACCAAAAGTGTTGATTTTAAAGAAAAATCAAAAAATCAAATAAAATTACATTTCATCGATTCATACAAATTTCTCGCATCGAGTCTCGATAAATTGGCATCATTTTTGGACAAAGATAAACTCAAAATTTTAAAATCGGAATTTCAAAATTTATCAACAGAAAATTTCAATTTGTTAACGCGAAAAGGTGTATTTCCGTATGAATACATCGATTCCGTCGATAGGTTGCATGATACGTGTTTACCATCGCGCGAATCGTTTTACAGTTCCTTGACTGGTGAAACTGTATCCGAGAGCGATTACGCGCACGGCGAGAACGTCTGGATGCGATTCTCCATTCGGACGCTAGGCGAATATAGCGACTTGTACCTCAAAATTGATGTCTTGTTATTAGCCGACATTTTCGAAAACTTTCGAGATAAATGTATCGAAAGTTACGGACTCGACCCCGCGTATTACTATACTCTCCCCGGATACACGTGGGACGCCATGTTGAAGCATACAAAGATCACGTTCGAGTTGCTTACAGACATCGACATGGTTATGTTTATCGAACGTGGTATACGCGGCGGCCTGAGCCAATGTTCGGGTAGATACGCTCGCTACACTAAAAACAAGTACATGGAGTCGTACGATCCATCGAAACCATCATCTACTTGATGTACTTTGATGTAAATAATTTGTACGGATGGGCGATGTGTCAACCATTGCCCTATGCTGATTTTCGATGGGTCGACGATGTGTCAAATTTTGACGTATCATCCATCGCGCTAGATTCATCTACGGGCTATATCCTTGAAGTGGATCTCGAGTACCCGCAACATCTTCACGATGCGCACACTGATCTACCGTTTTGCCCGACACGCGACAAACCACCTGGCAAGCGAGAATTCAAGCTGCTTGCAACGTTATACGATAAGAAGCGTTACGTGATACACTACCGCAACCTGCAGCAGTGTACGCGGCACGGCCTTCGTGTAACAAAAATACATCGAATTTTACAATTTTCTCAATCTCCCTGGCTTCAAAATTATATAGAATTAAATACACATTTACAGAACGTTGGCTAAAAATGATTTCGAAAAAAATTTATACAAATTAATGAATAATGCGGTATTTGGTAAAACGATGGAAAATGTACGCAATCGTGTCGATGTAAAATTATTAACAAAGTGGGACGGACGATACGGCGCAGAGGCGATGATCGCGAAACCAAATTTCCACAGCAGAAGCGTTTTTTCGGAAAACTTAATCGCTGTGGAATTGTGTAAACTCGAGGTGAAATTCTACAAACCGATTTACGTGGGTATGTGCATCCTCGACATATCCAAGATATGTTTGTACGAATTTCATCACGAGTATATGACACCAATGTATCGCGACAAATGCCGGGTAATGTACACCGATACGGACAGTCTCATATATCACATCGAGTGTGCGAATGTGTATGAGAATATGAAGCGTGACATTGTTAGATTCGATACGAGCGATTATGCGGTGGACAATGCGTACGGTATACCGCGTGTAAATAAAAAGGTGCCGGGTCTGATGAAGGACGAAAATAACGGTGCCATAATGACCGAATTCGTCGGGCTCAGAGCAAAGATGTACGCGTTACGAGTGAATGGGAAAAAGGATACGAAGAAAGTCAAAGGTGTCAAAAGCAGCGTTGTCGCGAGAACGATGACGTTTGATGATTACACGCGGTGCTTGAACGAAGAGATTGAAATGACGCGTCAGCAGTCGTGTATACGATCTAAACTACACCAAGTATACACGATTCGCGAGACGAAAATTGCTCTGAGTCCGTACGACGACAAGCGGTATATCGTACCCGATACCACCGATACATTACCGTGGGGACATTATCGGATACCGTTGTAAATAAATGTATATTTCGTTTATTATTTGTATATATATTGTACATTTTATATTATATATTTTTATATTTATATATTTATATTTTAATAAATTTTATATATTTTATACGCATATTTTATGTTTCAATAAATGTTTACAATACATTATTTTTATGAATCCAAGAGTTGTATGATTTATCCATTCCTAACCATTTCACATAAACCTCGTCACCCTTTTTTTGTAAAATTTTTTCCACGAGATATACGTCGGGATTGGCGACGCGTTGTAACTCGTATTCGTAGAATCCTCCAGCGACGGGATTTCCCCGCGAATCTTCGAGTATGCATGTCGCGGGATTAGTTTTCTGCACCTCGATAATATTAAAAATTTCGGTCGTCCAATTTGGTGTGAAACCTTTTTCAAAGATGGTCTTGTATTTGCTCACGCGTACCGAATCGCCTACTTTAAATTTTGCCGGAGCCGCAATTTTTACGTTGCTGTACACCGTATTTAAAAGTTTTTCGGCGATCGCTGGAGTGACGTCGACAGGTCTCATACCGATGGTGCGATATTTTCGCGTATTGTACTCTGCAACGAGTCGAGATAGTTCGTCGATCCATTTGTAATTTCCATTCAACGTAAACATTTTCCACATATTATTTTTTAAAGTACGATTGAATCGTTCCACGACCGAGGCTTTCATAACAGAATATGTCGAGTAATGATTAATGTTGTGTTTCTTCATGAGTTTCTGCACACTCGAGTTGTAAAATTCTTTTCCCCTGTCGGTTTGAAAATTTTTCGGACACCTTTTATCGTCTCCAATAATCTTTGCGATCGTTTCGGACATTTCGTTCCCGCTCTTACTCTTGAGCGGTACGGCCCACGCATACTTGCTCAACACATCGATAACCGTGAGTATGTATTTATGACCCTTGTTGAGTCGAGAGTACGAACGCATGTCCACCACGTCCGCCTGCCACAGATTATCATATCCGTGTACAATGACACATCTTCGTGGAAAATTTCTTCTCGCCGGAGCATGTAATTCCTCGACTAGTTGCCGCTTTTCGGAGGTGTTTTTGTTCTCTCGTACGTTTGATCGAGGCATAATTAATATGCGATATTAGTATATCTCGCTTACTGTGTCGAGTTAGATGTTGCATGTCTCAGCACATTCTTTATCTCATCCATCATTAATTGCAGCGCCTGCACGTTTGTTTCGAGCGCGATAATTTTTTGCTCAATTTCTCTCTGTCGATCTCTCAAAAGTTTATCCACGTATCATTTGTTGACGACGTCGGTATCGGCTTCCGATTGCGCTACGCGTTGAATCTTGCGCGACCTTGCGTCAAAGCCGGTAGTAGTCTGGCAGAGAGCGTTATCGCGAACGTAAATCCCCTTCTATATCGTCCATTGATCAACATACTATCTTTATCAATGACTACGAAGCCATATTTGCGTTGCCAACATTTCTGACACAATGCACGGAAATCGACGTAAGACATATCGGTATTCACGTGATCGTTGTACACATGTTTCAAATTTGTGCCGTCTTGTTTAAACAGGATCAGCAGGTTCGCGTTGTCGCGTATAAGATGCTTAGGTATCTTGGCATACGTCTGACAAAGATAGAAACAGTCAACGCTCGAGTGTCGACCCATTACAAAGTACTCTCTTATCGTATCCTGCTTGTCGCATGCCACGTCATCAAAGATAAAGATGGAATTCGGAAGCGCCTCGCTCGGTGGAATGACATCGCTATTATTAGAGAATGTAAAGTAGCCGATTTCATCTATAGGTGCTAGTAAATTTTCCAAGTATTTGTATTTCGGCTGTTGAAGCGATTTCGAGTATACGTACACGTTGTGTCGATACGTACACCGTGTGGACTTTCTATCAAACTAATCAACACGTTTGTCTTACCACAGTTTGAAGGGCCGCAAACGATACCGCGTATAGTAGTCGGCAGCATGTTTCCATGCTTGCGTACTTTTTTCTTCGATATTAGTCTATCATCGAAATTTGATACTTTGATTACCCGCGCTTGTCGCACGAACCGCATGTTTTCTCTTTCGAATCAATTTTGCGAATGATCGTGAAGGGGAGACCTATTCATAGAAGCGATCTCGACTCGAAACCGGTCAGTATCAAAAATGTTTCTCCTTCTGTCGGATGAGAGAGACATTCTCGGGCTTACCGCCAAACAACTGCAGTATATCCCAAAGATTTTATTAGTTCAAAATTTTGGTGATTACGTGGAACGATTGTGGGACAAGCTTCCAGAATATATAAAGGCTGATCCGGAGGTTCGACAATATCGTTCGTGCATGCGACATTACAACCAGCCGTGGCAGCGAACACACATTGACGGTCCACCACCGTTAATAAAAGATTGCGACGTATGTCAGCGAGAATTGTAAAAGGCAGCGGCCTCTTAAATCGTGCGATAAACGCGCTTCCCATCGAATTACATATTCCCGGTTATCAGTTTTGCAGGCCAGAAACTCCGGATTAGAGAAACGTTTGGCTAGAGGTGATCGAGGCATCAATCCATTGGACGCGGCGTATCGCGAACACGACATTGCTTACGCGCGAAGCAACGACCTCGACCAACGTCACATCGCTGATCGCATACTAGCTGCAAGAGCGCGAGAACGCATTACCGCGAGGGATTCGGCTCTCGGTGAAAGAGCAGCCGCTACGACTGTTTGGACGGCAATGAAGGCAAAGACAAAACTCGGCATGGGGATGAAAAAGCCATCGACGACAAAGAGGAGGAAGAAACGAATACTTCCAGTAGCGAAACGTGGTGGTATTTTACCACTTTTACCGTTGTTGGGAGTTGTCGGTTCATTGGCCGGCGGTGCGGCGGGAATCGCAAAGGTGGTAAACGATAGCAAGGCTGCGCAACGTCAGCTGGAAGAGATGCAGCGTCACAATCGCGCTATGGAAGGTCGCGGACTTTATCTCGCTCTGTACAAGCGTGGACAGGGATTCTCAACAAAGTCTAAGAGAAAAAAAAACGTCGAAAAAACATTAAAAATGCCTACGGGTGCGACAACTAATGTGCAATTGAAACAATTTGCGAAACGTATGCGTATACCTTTCTTTAGAGGTGTTTTCATGCGCAATAATTTACCGATAAGCGGTGTACGACGAAACGAGAGCGGTATCGTCAATTTGGATGACGTTGATGGTCCCGGTACTCATTGGGTAGCGTACGCAAAGAGGGACGATCGTGTCGTATATTTCGACAGTTTTGGAAATCTTCGACCACCCGAGGAACTTGTGCGATATTTCGGACGAGTGAAGATTGAATACAATTACACATCTTATCAAAGTTATAATCAGAGTATCTGTGGACAGTTGTGTTTAAAATTTCTTCAAACGATCAATTTAAAGCCTGACAATCCATCGTCATGACTCAGTATTCGTTCGACATGTCACTGACACTTACGTTGACTGGCAGAAGCAGCGTTCTCGCTGTAAGCTATTTCCCCGCTATAGATTTGACTGATGCCGATTACGAGCTCGGATTAACGGATTTTGAAACTTATCACACGATTCCGAACGTAAATTTTTCGAATAATAAATTTTATTTTGGCAACGACGACAAGGAAATTACGATTCCCGAAGGATCGTACGAATTGCACGACATAAATGACTATCTCAAACGTGTAATTTTGCGAGATGAACACCTTTCCAGAGATGTTAAAAACGATTATGATGAGGAATATCCAATAGCGCTCCGCGCCAATCACAGTACGCTAAAGAGCGAAATCAAATGCGCCTACAGAATAAACTTTACCAAACCCGACAATGTAGGATCCCTGCTTGGATTCTCGTCGAATCGTATATTGCAACCTCGCAAGTGGTATGAATCGGACGAACCTGTTAATATTATAAACGTAAATATTATTCGTATAGAATGCAACGTGACTACTGGTGCGTACAGCAACGGCATGCGCGTACACACGATACATGAATTTTCACCGAGCGTACCGCCAGGATATAATATATCGGAAACGCCGGCACAGATCATTTATCTACCGATCGTTGTACGGAGCATTACGGATTTAACGATACGTATTGTGGATCAAAGAGGTCGATTGCTCGATTTTCGAGGAGAGGAAATTACCGTAAGATTGCATATACGGCGGCGACAAACATAGTATGCTTGTACTGAACGAAACGGAGCACGCGAGAGACAATACTTTTACGCGGGACAATACTATTGCAGTAAGGCGAGCAGAATCGGGTGACAATAATAAGATTGCCGTTAAAAAGAATTTGAGCGCGTTGAATCGTGAATTTTTGAAATCATTGGGATTCATCGTACGAAAAAAATGATTGATGTTTTGAATATCGGAGGTGAGCCAGTCTTTGACGATCGCATCGTCAAGATTGAGACTCATACGTACAATCCGTACGCCAATTCGACGCTTGGATACAGCGACGAGATACGAATACCTATACAACATCAGGATTTATACACGTTACCGTGCGAAAGCTTTCTTTACATCGAGGGAAGATTTAATGTGCGTAAAGCGAATGATGAAATGAAGGTTGTATTGGGAAACAATTGCGTCGCATTCATGTTTGATGAGCTTCGATACGAACTCGACGGAGTAGAGATTGATCGCAACAGAAATGTTGGAATAACATCGACGCTCAAAAATTATGTCTCTCTAACGCACCAGAAAAGTATAAACTTGAAGAACGCTGCGTGGGATTTGACGTACAACGGTGACAAAAATTATTTCAACTTTTGCGTACCGCTCAACATGTTGCTGGGATTTTGCGAAGATTATAAACGCGTTGTGATTAACGCTCGTCACGAATTGATTTTGATACGTTCGCGCAACGATAATAATTGTCTATTCGGACATCCGTCGTCGGAAGCTGAGATTGAATTACTCAAGATACAGTGGCGTATGCTTCATGTAATATTGAACGAGATTAATAAATTATCAATGTTGCGAATGTTGGAAAGCGGACGATATTTGAACATGAGTTTCCGATCTTGGGATCTATACGAATTTCCTCTGTTACATAGCACGACCAAACATTCGTGGACCGTGAAAGCCGCCTCCCAGCTAGAGAAACCGCGATACGTGATCTTTGCACTGCAAACTGGTAAAAAGAATTCGGTGTCGCCAGATGTTACATTGTTCGATAACTGCAAATTGACCAACGTTAAACCACGGTATATACAGTAGCGCAACTCTCCCGATTTTGTGTAGCATAAAATGAAATGCGCATGCGTGAAGTCAGCGAGTATACCAGTACTGCCATCTGTACTTTCCTCTCATTCTCTCCTTTGGTTCTCTTTCTAACACATTATAATATGTAATATAAATTAAATTCAATGAAACTTGAATATATGTATATAAAAAAATTGTGAAAAATATAATACAAAATATATAATGCAAATATATATAAAAAATAGTATATATGATATGATATGAATATTAATTAACCATTTTATATGTTGCGACGCCGTTGCCCGCCTCGAGAACGCCGATCTCGAGGAGGTAGCGTGCAAGGTCTTGGCCGGTATAAAAATTAGGTTATAAAAAATTCAATAGGGTATCGAAAAAACGGTATCGTGCGGTAACTGAAAATGCGGTAACTTATAATACGGTAACTTATGTAATTGGGCGCCAGGCGCGGTATTTCCGCGCCACGATAACGATACGGTAACGGCAAGATGCGGTAATCCCGGGCTTAGTATTTGGCAGAGGGGCAGGGTTCTTTGTGGATTAGATGTCGAGAGAGAGCGTTAGACAGTATTTAGGAGAGAGAAATAATCGACAGTCAGTTATTTTACTTATAATTATATAACTATATTAAACAATAATGGTACCGATAATCAACGGTATAACAGAGACAAAATCAATATAATTTATAATCTTCGGTATCAAAAAAAACAAACTAAGAACGAACAGATAAATCTCGGAATATAAACAATCGAAGATCCGAGTTTGAAAGACAAAGGATTTGACTTGTAACGACTGACGCGAAGGTCAGGGATCGTGATAACGGAAACGATCTATTCAAAATGTGTGACTATAATACAACGATGAAAGCGGTAATAAAGTAATGTATAATATCTCACAAATCGCGATACGGAAGCTCAAATAATAATTTACAGCGGGGTAATCTTTAATACGCGAGATACAATACTCAGTCAATTTTCCGAACACGGCCGGAGTCGTGAGACCCGCCGCAAGATTTCGATATAAATTGAACGGTATTTCTTATAATAATTCATGGTAATTAGCGGTAATCGACTACAGGATAAGACTCGCGGTCGGCGTACAACCAACACGTACGACTTCGGAACACAGGCCGAGGCACGAGCCTCTCGCGAATCTCGATATTAATCGAACGAAACTAAATATACTATTTGACGGTAATTTGCGATACAACTATTCAAAAGTAACGGATAATGAATAGAATATAATAATCGAGTATCCTGTTAGTATCGTTTTAACGGCACACGTCTCTCCAAAAATTTCGATATATCTCGAATCGATTTTTCGGTACGGTAATCGGCGATAATATTTCACGGTATATTTTTGGTAGGAAAACAAAGGCTTCAGAAAACGGTAGCGGTAATGATGTTTATGCGGAATTGTTGGCTTTATTTAACGGTTTTATCGCGACCTTGTATACTCGGCAACAAAGACTTTAAGTCGAACAATAGAATTTTCGAATAATCGATAACGGAAAGATGATTCAGCGGAGATTTCGCGTTACAAATATTCTTGTAGAGCAAATTGGTCATTTACGGTAACCCACGCTCGCGAAGAAATTTTTCGCGCAAATCCCGCCTTTCGATATGCGATACGAAACGACCAAAATTGCCACGTCACGCTAGGACTTAGATTTCGGCACGTAACATAACATACGTAACGGTAACATACATACGTAACGGTAACATAACATACGTAATGGTAACATACACGCTTAATATGACACGAAACATCATTTAACGATAATTAACGATATAAAATTCTACGGTACGGCACGAGACTGTCGGCACGAACCCCCTGAGAGGAACAAATCCGCGACACCCGGGGACCGCTGGCGTCCGGCAATTACGGTACAAGTACAATTACTTTACGCGATATCTTTACGAAATATTCGTCGCCCTGCGACGGTATCTCTAAACGACGCCAACTGATCCCGGATGAACAATAACTAGGCTACCTGTGCGGCGGCTTACACTGATCGCTGGCTACGGCTTCCTCCGGGGTCGCTTCCTTGAGGTTCTTCAATAGCACGTGTATGCGCGGCACGAGCTCACCGAACAGTGATGAATTTCAAGTGCTTCCGTGAGGTCCTCGGATCCCGCGCCGATCTTCCGCGCATTCCATCAATTTTCGGATGAACGGGGGTTGATTCTCCGCCCCCTTCCGAGTCACAGCTGTTAGACGGCGTTGCCCTTACGCAAGGGCCCAGAATCTACGGGCGACAGTGTCTGACGGTATTTCGG
Source organism: Camponotus floridanus (assembly GCF_003227725.1). NCBI lineage: Eukaryota > Metazoa > Arthropoda > Insecta > Hymenoptera > Formicidae > Camponotus > Camponotus floridanus. Next base: position 186,806 of record NW_020229368.1, read on the forward strand.
CTTCTTGAGGACGGGACCGGTTGGCCAGGCCGTATCCTCGTCTTTTCCAGAATCCTCTTCCTTTCCCAGTCGGCCGCCTGGGAGGTTGTCTTCAGCTCCGTCGTCCGGATGTTCTGCCGTCTTTTGTTCTGAAATTATTCGGTTTTAATATTTTGCAGAATTAAGAATAGCTACGGCGCGGGATCTCATTACATGACTTTTTGTTTACTTGCGGTATCTTCATGTACAAAGGAGATAACGCACGCTCGCACAGTAGCCGCAGCTTTATTCGCGGATCTTATATTAAAGCTAAAATAAATCTAAACAATCAGATTATAGTTATTTTAAGTTCCCTCTCAGGCGCGAGGAACGACCCCGCGCACGCTGTTCCCCCTCGACAGGGCAATGGTGACGGAGCTCAAAAAGCGTCACGTCACAACTCCCCCTTCCCAGACGGGTGCCGAAGGGACTTCGGAACCCGCACACCGATGACCGTCGCTCAGGCAGTTTCCCATTCATTCTTGCGATAAGGCGGCTATTTTTTTTCTCCAGGCTTCTTCCAGGTGTCCGCAGTTCGAAAGTCCGTAGCACGTTTCCACGTTCCGTAAGGTCTGATCTCGACTCCAACCCTCGCGATATTTTCTCACACCCGATATCTCCGCTTTTACTAACCGTAAGGAGATGAGGGATTAGGAAGCGATAGGGGGACTCGATCGAACGCGGAGCCCAGTAGTAAATTAATTTATTCCGACCCCTTGCTGGGTCGACTTTAGATCAAAAATAAAAGAAAAAAAAAACGAAACCAAAAAGGAAAAAGAAAAAAAAACGAAAAGAGAGACAAAAAAAGTTTTATACAAAACGGTATCAAAAGAAAATAAATATATAGGTAACACAAAAAAAAAATTTCAGAAGAACAAAAGAAAAACAAAATCAGAAAAAAAGAAAACTAATCCTAGAATTAAACTAAACTTAAAAATGACAGAAAACTAAAGAAAATGAACCTTAAGGATTATTTAAAACTACGTAACGCCAGAGAGAAGAAAAGAAAAATATAATTGAACCCAAACAATAATAAGAAGCGGAAAAGAATAAACTGACTAAAAGAAAAACACTGTAACCAAAAAAACAAAAAAAAAAGGAAGAGCAAAAAAAAACACCAAAGTTTCTAATGCGGGTCAGGCGCTGTCCACTACCGCTCACGTCCTTCGCCCAGGGCCACGCATCCCTGAGAGACGAACGGTCCCGCGGTGGTGGCGGAGGTTGGGGGGCTCGCGGCCCCCGGTGTATGGCGCTGCCCGGCGTTAGGCGGTCCCGCAGCTCTCGCAGTCCCGCAACGTTACCCCCCGTTGTCCACACCCGTAGCAGAAGCTACCGGTGCGGGATAGGGGGCAACGTGCGTATGAGTGCTGCGAGGAACCACAATTCCAGCACCCGACCGCGTAGGGTGCTTCCCGCGTCGGGTGCTCTGGCATTGGCCGCCTTTCAGCGGACGTGGTGCGGCGCGGACCTTGCCCCGGCTCTATGGGGCGGCCAAATGACCGAGCGCGTTCCCGTGGCGTGGACTCCACGGCTAGCTCGGGGGCCTCCGTCTGGGTCCCCCGCGCTGTTCCCACGTCGGACGTGGTCTGCACCGCCGTGTTCTGCGCGGACGGCCACTCCCTAACCACGGCCCCGCGTGTAGTCCAGCGGGCCTCTTTGACCTGGCGGGCCACGTCTTCCAGGTCCGTCCAGAAGCCCTCGTCATGGAATTCTATGTGCTCCCAGACGGACCGGTGCCGTGCCCAAAACGCCCGCCAGATCTTCCGCATCTCTTTGCGGTCCATGATGTTTCTCGGCATCTAAACGGTATCAGGAGTGTGGTAAGGTTTCAAATCTTGTATATGGGTCTTACCACTGAGCGATCCCTCCAGTGTGCCCAACTCGTAAATCACCGGAGAGATCACTCGCACCACTTTAAACGGGCCCTGGAATTTGTGTGCTAGTTTGGCGGCTATATTTTGGGCCGCCGATGACAAAACGTGTTGGCGTTTTAGCAAATCTCCTACCTTGAACGTGCGATTACGTCTACGCAAGTTATACCGGGAAGCCTGTCTCTCGTAGGCTCTATCTAAGTTCTCGACAACCCATTCCCTTAAGGCTTGCATGTCCTTCATTCGGGTTGCCCATTTTGCGGTATCCCCCGGTTCAATCTCGGTAACCCCCTGATTGCGTTTCATCGAATGTACTGGCTCTAACTCACGCCCAAGGTTCAGGAAAGCGGGAGATGCTCCCAAAGAGGAATGACAGGCGGTATTGTACGCGAACCGGAAATCCGCGATGTGTTCATCCCACTCCCTGTGCTCCTTTTCGATGAACGCGATAATCATCGTTTTTAAGATGCAATTTACGCGTTCTACTGGATTGGCCGGGGGTGGTATGGGGGTACGGTAGTGTGTGTAATCTGTCGATCGTCAGCGAACGCCTTCATAACCTTGTTAATAAACTCGGTACCGTTATCCGTTAACAGAAATTTAGGAGCTCCCCATCGCGATATCACTAGGTCTTCTATGGCCTCACTAATTTTCGGACCTGTCGCGGCCCTTAGTGGTTTACACTCCACCCATTTGGTAAACAGATCCTGTATTACCAGGAGGTACTGGAACCCAGCCTTACTTTTCGGTAACGGGCCTATAATGTCGGCCGCTATTGCCGTCCATGGCCCATCTGCGATACGACGTCCCATAAGACCCGCGGGGCTTGCCTGTTCTACTTTCGTTCGCTGGCAGGTATCACATTGTCGGATGTATTCGGTAACTTCGCGAAATAAATTCGGCCAGAAATATGAAACGGCAATACGCTGGTAAGTTTTTTCGGTACCCAAGTGACCTGCCTGTGGCATATCGTGCGACTCTTTTAATACTTCCCTTCGGTATTCTTTCGGTATCACTAACTTCCATCGGTCTAAGTCTTCCACGATTTCGGAAACTACGCGCTTCGGCCTGAGGAAGTATAATCGCCCCTCAATCACTTTCCATTGCGTGTATTTTCCGGGGTTCGCCAAAACTTCTTTATATCTTTTACGGTACCATTCGTCGATAGTGTTCACCAGGTCTACGGTATCTATAGCGGCAGTCATGTGAACGGAATTTGTCGCGGCCGGTACGGTATCCTCGGTAACCTCCGTTTCAAACATTCGGGAGAGTGCGTCGGGCACATGGTGTAGGGCACCTTCCGGTGAATCACCTCGTAATCATATTCTAATAATTCGAGCGCCCACCTTGCTAAACACTCTTGTTCGGTAACGGAATAACGGGTTTCGGGATCTGATAAAGGTCGACTCGCAAAAGCTATCACCCTCTCTTCGTCCTCGATGATCTGAGTCAATACGCCGCCTAATCCCACGGAACTCGCATCGGTATGTAAGATAAACGGTAACTCAAAATCTGGACAGGCTAGTGTCGGTGCGGTAACTAAATGGTCCCTGATTTGATCGAAGGCGCGACCCTGATCATCCCCCCACTCCCAGCGCCTGCCCTTTTTCAAAAGGCGCGTCAATGGTTCGCTAAGGGTCGCGAATTGGGGAATGAATCTACGGTACCATGACGACATTCCCAAAAACTGGCGTAATTGTTTAATATTTCGCGGTGCGGGGTATTCTAAAATCGGTCGCGTCTTTTCCGGGTCCACCGTCAGCCCCTCCCTCTGCACGATAAATACCCAGGTACCTGAGAACGGCAAAATTCACATTTATCCGGATTAACGGTAAGGCCGACGGCGGTGATTTTATCTAACACTTTTCTAAGCCACGTCATATGCTCTTCAAACGTCGGTGTTGACTATGACGATATTATCCAAATATGCGAACGCGTGGGGCTCCATTTCCGGTCCTATCAATCGATCTAATAATCGCTGAAAGGTTGCCGGTGCTCCCGTAAGCCCGTAGGGCATTCGCGTAAAATGGAAAAGTCCCTTCCCTAGAACGCTAAATGCGGTAATCTTCCGACTTTCTTTAGCTAACGGTATCTGGAAGTAGGCTTGACTCAGATCAATGGTTGATATGTAGCGAGCCGAACGTAATTTGTCGAGAATCCCATTCATATTCGGTAACGGATATGCGTCTTTCTTAGATACGTCATTTACTTTCCGGAAGTCTAAGCAAAAGCGGTACTTTCCGTTAGGTTTTTTCACCATTACGATGAGGTTCGACCATTCGCTATAAGACGGTTCGATAATCCCTGCCTGGAACATTTTATCAGTCTCCGCACGTATGGCTTCCTGAACCTTAGGCGATACAAGGTAACAACGCTGTTTAATTGGCGGACTATCACCTACATCTATCTTATGTTCGATAAGCGTTGTCACACCGGGGTTATCGGACGTTTGCGGTAACGTCTGTAAAAAAAATTTCAACGTTTTTTCTTGTGCGGAAGTCAATTCCGATATCCCGCAACAAGAACTCCCCGTTGGATCCGTTTCGGTAACTAAGCGATATTTCTTGTGTGGTGATTCGGCAAAATACCATCCGTTAATGGCAAAGTCTAATGTTACTCCGAATTTCGTAAGAAAGTCTAATCCCAGAATACACGGAACTGTTAAATTCGGTAACAACGCAACGGTAACTTCGCGACACTGGTCCTCCAGTTCTAACGGTACCTTAATCTCTTCCCTTATATTTGCGATTTGTCCATTCGCTGTTCTTATTTGTATCCCCCTGTCCCTCTCGGTATCCAGTCCCAATTCACGGATAATCTTTATTCCTTCGCGGCCCAGTAGGGTTCGATTGGACTCCGAGTCCACGAGGGCCGCGAGAGTGTAATCGTATATTTTAACTTTAAAGAATTTCAGTGACGGTAGCTCCTCCCTCCCCAGGGTGACATACGACTGCAGTAGCGTATCGTCCCCTACGGTATCGTCGGCGGCAACTAGGGTCTCGCCTTCGGGACTCGGAGTCGTAGGGACCCTCTCTACTGGCTCCGATTCTCGTTTCCCGAGCATGTTGGGCAGGTTTGTACGGTAGCATCGCGCCTCCCGCAGCGGTAACAATATTTCCGGCGCGGCTCGGTACATCCGCGCGCGCGGTGTCCTGTCTTATCGCAGTTCCAGCATTTTATATTGCTGGCGGGATTGGAGATAACGGTAGCACTCGTCGAGGGTTCGGTAGCGGCAACGGCAGCGGCAGCGGTAGCGGTATCAGTCGATGCGGTACTCGCGCTAAGGGTTTTCGCGGATTTCTTTCTTTCTTTCTTTTTAGCGGTAGCGTTAGCGGTAGCAACGGTAGCAGCGTTCTTTGCCTTCCCCTTCGGCGCGTGGTAGGCCAAATCCGGAAAGATAGATTGCTCCGGCGATAGCGGGGGTCGGTAGTTTTTCTCCGCTTGAAGGCTTCTTTCGATGCGCGTAGCCAGGTACTCTAGAGTCGCGAAGTCCCTGAACTCTTGACGTCGAATAGCTATCTGCATACGCGGGAACATGATCCGGTGTGCGAAATTTAATTGTTCCTCCAAGGGCCAGAGGGCCGTCATTCGACTCAGTAAAGCCCGCAAACAGGTCAAATAATCGGCCGCGGTTTCATACTCCCCCTGTGTCCGCCTGAAAATTTCATTGCGAAGAGCGTATTGATAATCGGGATCCCCGAATCGGCCCCTCCATGCCGCCTCAAAATCGTTCCAGTCCCGCCAGTTCCCGCTTTCCAATCGCACCTAATACAACGCGATTTCCGATAAGAAGAGAGGTAGGCATTTAAAAAGGTCGGCGTCTGAGATGGGGACTATCGCGCGAGCCTCCTTAATTCTTAACAGGAAGGCTTCCGCGTCGTTACCCCGTTTTCCTGAGAAATGGAGGTTCCATTTTCTCATTAAATTATAAGCCTCCGCCGTTGAGGCCCTCCCCGGACGGGAACTCGCGTGTGACGCGGCCGCGGGCTCGCGTTGGAGCGGACGGTACCCGCTGTCTCGCGTTATGTCGTCCCGCTTTACCTCCTGCCCCCCAAGGGTGGTGTGCCCCGTCGGTCGGGCATGGCATCCTCCCCTAAGAGGTCTCGCGCCCCCGCACCATCTTGCTCCTCTACGGACATCGTCTCTTCCCCCTCTTCGGTTTCCCCGCTACCTCGCGTCTCGTATCGGAGGAGTCGTGCCCGCAAAACCGCAATATCCCCTGGGCACTCAACCCTCGATCCAACAAATGTCGACGCGCCTGACCGATGCTTAACCCCTGTATCCACTGATGTGGATCGCTATCCTTCCTCATAGAGACACGAGAGACTTACTAATTAACGGAAGTCAAAAATAAAAAAAATTTTTTAAAAATCGAAATAATACGACAAAAGGACGGATTCAAAATCAAAACGGTACGGTAAAGAGAAAAGGGAAATGACACAAAAAAAATCTTAAATAAAGAATAATACGGTAAAAGTAAAAGAACTTCCAAAGTCAAGATAACGCGGTAGAAAGAGGTAAACAAAAAAAATCAAAAGTAAAAGAGTTCAAAAAGTCAAACAATACGGCGGTGAAAATCAAAATAATATGGCCAAGAAGAAAGAAGTTCGCAAATCAAAATAATACAGCAAATGGGAAAAAAAATTCAAATATCAAAACAGCACGGTAACAAAAAGAAATTCGAAAATCGAAATAATACTGTAAAAAAAGTTTTTAAATCAAAGCAGTGCGGTAAAGAAACAGAAGAAGAAAAATAATAATAACAGTACGGAAGAGAAAATTCAAAAGTCCAACAAAGAAGTTCAAAAATCAAAACAATAACATATAAGGGAAAGAAATTCAAAATCGTCGAACAATACGGTAAAAGGAAAGATAAAAAAAATAATAATACAGCGGTACAAATAATAATAACGGTCAAAAAAAACAAAATAAAATTCAAAAATTCAAAAATGAAAACAAGTCTCTCTCGTTGTCGACAAAGGAACAGTCACGCTACCTTCAAAAATACTATTACTTTGTTCCCTTCGATTTCTAACAAAGAACCACCAACGGTATGATCGTAAAAAAAAAATTAAATTTCAAAATAATCCTCACCACAAAAGACTATCGGGCTAATGCTAAATAACGGTAATACGATAAAAAAAATTAAATTTTCGGCAACGTCAAGAACAACAATCGAACGGTATACGACCTAAATCCCAAACGAAAGAGAGAAAAAGAAAGAAAAAATAAAATCTTCACCACACAAGGTTATCGAGATAGCAATAAATGTCAGAAAGTCAATAATAAATTCAAATTATCGGTAACATTAAAAACGGTAATCAAATGGTAGGTGACCTCAATTCGAAAACGAAAAAAAAAACGCAAGTAAATCCTATGCAATTTTAAACGGTAATTCGGTAACCTTATACGCGAAGCACACAAATTCCAGGCCGCTTTAGGACCTTCAATAATTCTTAACTTACCCCAACCAGACGGTACGTTCGGTACAAGACACCATAAAATACAAAAAAATCCACTGCAAAAAAATATTCTAACGACACAGACACATTAACGAAGCACAATATTTATTAATTGTCAGTAATGATACTAGGAGAGTTCTAACCCAGGTCCTCTCAGGGGGGGTGAGGCGCGAGGGGAACCGCGGTGCGGGGGGGAGTGACGTCACGCGCGGGGAAGGAGGAACCGCGGCGCGCGGTGGGTGACGTCACCCGCGGGGAAGGGGGATCCGCGGCGCGAGCGATGGACGAGGGGGTCCGCGAGGTGAAGGGGGATCCGCGGCGCGACCGATGGGCGAGGGGATCCGCGCGGTGAAGGGGGATCCGCGGCGCGAGAGATGGACGAGGGGGGTCCGCGCAGTGAAGGGGGATCAGCGGCGCGACCGATGGACGAGGGGGTCCGCGCAGTGAAGGGGGATCAGCGGAAAGAAGATGGTGATGTGAGAAGGACAGCGCTACGTATGGGAAAAGGACAGTGCAAGGTGTGTGAAGAGGACAGTGCTACGAGTGCGACAAGGATGGCGTTAACGTGGGACAAGGATGACGTATAGGTGGGAGAAGGACGACGCAAAGGTAAGTGAGCAACGAGTATATGAAAGAGAGAGAACGATAACGCAAAACAACACGTGCGAGAGAGACAACGATAATATCGCGAGACTTGCAATTAGCGCGCGAAAGAGAGAACGATAGCGCGAAGACAACGCGTGCGAGAAAGAGATATCACGATACTTATAACTAGTGCGCGAGAGAGAGATAGCGCAAGGGACGGAACTCAAGGAGAGACGCGTAAATAATCACATTTTTTTATTGAAACAACATTTATTTTAAAATCTGTTATACATTTTTTCTGTGTCATAGCGCGAGAGATTACTTATTCTAAGCATGAGAGAAAGAGATAGACTTACAACTAGCGCGTGCGAGAGAGATTACTAATTCTAATCGTGAAAGATAGACTTAAGATTAACGCACGAGAGAGAACGATATCGCGATGCTTATAACTAACGCAGGGATGGGAACGCAAGGAGAGGCATGCAAAGATTAACGCACGAGAGAGAACGATATCGCGATGCTTATAACTAACGCAAGGAGAGGTATGCAAATAATTAGATTTTTTTCTGAATTAAAATTAAATAAAATTTATTTAAATGTGTACGTGTTTTTATACATATTGTGTGTGTGTGTATGTACTTAAAATTATGATTATAATTTTTATGATTTAAATATAAAATATAATAATATAATAAAATAATATAAAATATAAAAGCGGGGGGAGGTGGAGGGGCCAGGGGAGCCAGGTGAGGGGGCCGCTCCTGTAACAGAAAAAAAAAAAATATATATATATATATATATATATATATATATATATAGTTATAATAAAATTTATAAAAATACTTACATCTGTGCTCTCCATTCTGTACACCATTGGGTGCCCGAATCTCCCCGGCCAAATCTCCTCCTCCATGTAGGGCTCTTCCCCGAAGAGCCGCCGAAGGTCAAAGATGTCCTCTTCATCCGGTGGACTCTCCGGAGCGTCACCCCACATGAAGGAGAGGTCCTGTCTCCTCCACCGCCGCTCCGCCCGCACCCACTGTCTGCGCTGTATGTTTATAAAGCCCGGAATCTGGATATCATCTTGGGACTATATAAAAATATAATTAATATAGATATACAAATTTTTTTATAAAATATTAGCAAATGCAATACTTACCTCCCAGTGAAACGCCAGTTTCACTAATAAGACGCAGAGCAGGTTAGAAAATCGCCTCTTCCATTCCGGGCAGTTTTCCAATAGGTATTCCATTTTATTTGTTTTTTACTTCTTAACTCACGCACCAGTTAGAACTTTCTGAGGAGGCAACGAGGTCTCGACACGGGATTTTATAGTAGAAATGCCACATTATCACCATGTCAAAAATGCATCGTAAGACAAAAGTACGCGCGGTCCCACGCAACTCAGCGCGGTATAATATAATATAATATAATATCACGACTTTGCGAACAGATAAACGGTGGACGTATCATTATCGCTTTACCAAAAACGCGTCGTAAGACAAAAGTATGCATGTTCCCATGCAAATAACACGATATAATGTGTCAACCCCGATCAAATGGTAATTGAACGGAAACGAACGTCCATCAAATGGCTATCAAACGGTCATTGAACGGTCTTTGAACGGAAATGAACGGTAATTGAACGCTTTTCGACCGGAATTGAACGCCCATCGAACGCTCGCCAAACGGTCATCGAACGCTCGTCAAACGCTCATCGAACGCTCGCCAAACGGTCATCGAACGATAATTGAACGCTCTTCGAACGATTTTCGAACGCTCGTCGAACGGAAATGAACGCTCTTCGAACTGAAACGAACGGTAATTGAACGCTTTTCGAACGGAAATAAACGCTCTTCGAATGGAAATGAACGGTAATTGAACGCTTTTCGAACGGTAATTGAACGCTTTTCGAACGGAAATGAACGCTCTTCGAACGGAAACGAACGGTAATTGAATGCTTTTCGAACGGAATTGAACGCTTTTCGAACGGAAATGAACGCTCTTCGAACGGTAATTGAACGCTCTTCGAACGGAAACGAACGGTAATTGAACGCTTTTCGAACGGAAATGAACGCTCTTCGAACGGTAATTGAACGCTCTTCGAACGGAAATGAACGGTAATTGAACGCTTTTCGAACGGTAATTGAACGCTTTTCGAACGGAAATGAACGCTCTTCGAACGGTAATTGAACGCTCTTCGAACGGAAATGAACGGTAATTGAACGCTTTTCGAACGGTAATTGAACGCTTTTCGAACGGAAATGAACGCTCTTCGAACGGAAATGAACGGTAATTGAACGCTCTTCGAACGGTCATTGAACGGTCATCGAACGGAAATGAACGGTAATTGAGCGGTCATTAAACGGAAACGAACGGTAATTGAACGCAAAACTATATTCATTTATCAAACAAATATTACAATGTATTACAATGTATCACAATGTAGTATCGAAATACAATATATGTGGCAGCTGTGTCACGTATGGAAACACGATACTGCGCACACGCATAGATAGGGATGAGGAAAAAAAGGAGAAAATAAGAAAGACGATAAAAATATATCACATCATCAATTTATTATAAGTATGGATTCGAAGAATCATGATGTTTTAACCACCAATTATAAATTTTAAATACATTTTGTAAAGCGCAATTTTTTACATGATTTTCACAACGCATAGTATTCTTAACATCTAACTTATTTAAAGAAGCTACATCCTCATAGTCTGCATCCAAAGTTTCGATAATCACATCGTTTCTCGCATCATCGTCCAGTATATCGGCCAACCGTTGCCGTTTTTCATGGCCTTTAACGTACACGAGAGGTGACACATCATCCTCCTCCGTTGCACCCATCACCGCCGTCGTGATTAAACGTTTCGAATTCCAATATGAAACGTGTCCATCATTCCACGATAATCCATGATGGTTTTTAATCAGCCATAAAACCTGGCATCTCTCAGATTTTGTGAGCATGTACCATGGTACCGGGCATGTAAAAATGTAATGAGAAAGTACGGATCCATTTCTCAAAACCGCAGCTTCCTTCACGACAAAATTTTTCCCAACGATAAATCCTTGCAGATCCACAAACGTTGGCGCAGCCATGATGATAAGATCCGATCGCAGACTGATGTCAATCATCAAACATCTCAATCTTTTATATTTTTCTTCATGTGCAATGGAGGGGATATTTGCTGACCTATGTAATTTTGCGGACTACATTAGTCAATGGATTATATTCGACAACCCGATCGTGCAAGATGAGACAATAGGCGGTAGTATTCGCAGGTATATTTTCCCTGCACTCAAACTCTATTCTCACATCCACGGTAGCAGTTTTGACAGACTCGTTTTGTCGCGAGCAATCAATGACCGCTAGAGGACCGCAATGTAGAAATTTTGGAATGGTTAATAGCGCGGTGCTATTATCGTATCCGTAATACGATTTGCGAAAACGAGAGTACATGTCGAATAGGACGGCGAATATATTTTTTTCAAAATCTAAATTTAAATCATCGTAGGGATAAAATTCCGAGTTTAAATAGAGTTTAACGTTGGTCAATTTGCAGTTATCGAACAATGTAACATCTTGTGACACCGAATTCTTTTTACTAGTTTGTAATGCAAAGATCACGTATCGCGGTTTCTCTAGCTGGGAGGCGGCTTTCACGGTCCACGAATGTTTGGTCGTGCTATGTAACAGAGGAAATTCGTATAGACCCCAGATCGGAAACTCATGTTCAAATACCGTCCGCTTTCCAACATTCGCAACATTGATAATTTATTAATCTCGTTCAATATTACATGAGGTATACGCCACTGTATCTTGAGTAATTCAATCTCAGCTTCCGACGACGGATGTCCGAATAGACAATTATTATCGTTGCGCGAACGTATCAAAATCAATTCGTGACGAGCGTTAATCACAACGCGTTTATAATCTTCGCAAAATCCCAGCAACATGTTGAGCGGCACGCAAAAGTTGAAATAATTTTTGTCACCGTTGTACGTCAAATCCCACGATGCATTCTTCAAGTTTATACTTTTCTGATGTGTTAGAGAGACATAATTTTTGAGCGTCGATGTTATTCCAACATTTCTGTTGCGATCAATCTCTACTCCGTCGAGTTCGTATCGAAGCTCATCAAACATGAATGCGACGCAATTGTTTCCCAATACAACCTTCATTTCATCATTCCCTTTACGCACATTAAATCTTCCCTCGATGTAAAGAAAGCTTTCGCACGGTAACGTGTATAAGTCCTGATGTTGTATAGGTATTCGTATCTCGTCGCTGTATCCAAGCGTCGTATTGGCGTACGGATTGTACGTATGAGTCTCAATCTTGACGATGCGATCATCAAAGACTGGCTCACCTCCGATATTCAAAACATCAATCATTCTTTTCGTACGATGAATCCCAATGATTTCAAAAATTCACGATTCAACGCGCTCAGCTTCTTTTTAACGGCAATCTTATTATTGTCACCCGATACTGCTCGCCTTACTGCAATAGTATGTCCCGCGTAAAAGTATTGTCTCTCGCGTGCTCCGTTTCGTTCAGTACAAGCATACTATGTTTGTCGCCGCCGTATATGCAATCTTACGGTAATTTCCTCTCCTCGAAAATCGAGCAATCGACCTCTTTGATCCACAATACGTATCGTTAAATCCGTAATGCTCCGTACAACGATCGGCAGATAAATGATCTGTGCCGTCGTTTCCGATATCTTATATCCTGGCGGTACGCTCGATGAAAATTCATGTATCATGTGTACGCGCATGCCGTTGCTGTACGCACCAGTAGTCACGTTGCATTCTATACGAATAATATTTACGTTTATAATATTAACAGGTTCGTCTGATTCATACCACTTGCGAGGTTGCAATATACGATTTGACGAGAATCCAAGCAAGGATCCTACATTGTCGGGTTTGGTAAAGTTTATTCTGTAGGCGCATTTGATTTCACTCTTTAGCGTACTGTGATTGGCGCGGAGCACTATTGGATATTCCTCATCATAATCGTTTTCACCATCTCTGGAAAGGTGTTCATCTCGCAAAATTGCGCGTTTGAGATAATCATTTATGGCGTGCAATTCGTACGCTCCTTCGGGAATTGTAATTTCCTTGTCGTCGTTGCCAAAATAAAATTTATTATTCGAAAAATTTACGTTCGGAATCGTGTGATAAGTTTCAAAATCCGTTAATCCGAGCTCGTAATCGGCATCGGTCAAATCTATAGCGGGGAAATAGCTTACAGCGAGAACGCTGCTTCTGCCAGTCAACGTAAGTGTCAGTGACATGTCGAACGAATACTGAGTCATGACGATGGATTGTCAGGCTTTAAATTGATCGTTTGAAGAAATTTTAAACACAACTGTCCACAGATACTCTGATTATAACTTTGATAAGATGTGTAATTGTATTCAATTTTCACTCGTCCGAAATATCGTACAAGTTCCTTGGGCGGTCGAAGATTTCCAAAACTGTCGAAATATACGACACGATCGTCCCTCTTTGCGTACGCTACCCAATGAGTACCGGGACCATCAACGTCATCCAAATTGACGATACCGCTCTCGTTTCGTCGTACGCCGCTTATCGGTAAATTATTGCGCATGAAAACACCTCTAAAGAAAGGTATACACATACGTTTCGCAAATTGTTCCAATTGCACGTTAGTTGTCGCACCCGTAGGCATTTTTAATGTTTTTTCGACGTTTTTTTTTTCTCTTAGACTTTGTTGAGAATCCCTGTCCACGCTTGTACGGAGCGAGATAAAGTCCGCGACCTTCCATAGCGCGATTGTGACGCTGCATCTCTTCCAGCTGACGTTGCGCAGCCTTGCTATCGTTTGCCGCCTTTGCAATTCCCGCCGCACCGCCGGCTAATGAACCGACAACTCCCAACAACGGTAAAAGTGGTAAAATACCACCACGTTTCGCTACTGGAAGTATTCGTTTCTTCCTCCTCTTTGTCGTCGATGGCTTTTTCATCCCCATGCCGAGTTTTGTCTTTGCCTTCATTGCCGCCCAAACAGTCGTAGCGGCTGCTCTTTCACCGAGAGTCGAATCCCTCGCGGTAATGCGTTCTTGCGCTCTTGCAGCTAGTATGCGATCAGCGATGTGACGTTGGTCGAGGTCGTTGCTTCGCGCGTAAGCAATGTCGTGTTCACAACACGCCGCGTCCAATGGATTGATACCTCGATCACCTCTAGCCAATCGTTTCTCTAATCGAGTTCCCGGCCCGCAAAACTGATAACCGGGAATATGTAATTCGATGGGAAGCGCGTTTATCGCACGATTTAAGAGGCCGCTGCCTTTTACAATTCTCGCTGACATTCGTAGCAATCATTTATCAACGGTGGTGGACCGTCAATGTGTGTTTGCTGCCACGGCTGGTTGTAATGTCGCATGCACGAACGATATTGTCGAACCTCCGGATCAGCCTTTATATATTCTGGAAGCTTGTCCCACAATCGTTCCACGTAATCACCAAAATTTTGAAGTAATAAAATCTTTGGGATATACTGCAGTTGTTTGGTGGTAAGCCCGAGAATGTCTCTCTCATCCGACAGAAGGAGAAACATTTTTGATACTGACCGGTTTCGAGTCGAGACACTTCTATAAATAGGTCTCCCCCTCGCGATCATTCGCAAAATTGATTCGAAAGAAAAAACATGCGGTTCGTGCGACAAGCGCGGGTAATCAAAGTATCAAATTTCGATGATAGACTAATATCGGAGAAAAAAGTACGCAAGCATGGAAACATGCTGCCGACTACTATACGCGGTATTGTTTGCGGCCCTTCAAATTGTGGTAAGACAAACGTGTTGATTAGTTTGATAGAAAGTCCACACGGTGTACGTTTCGAGAACGTGTACGTATACTCGAAATCGCTTCAACAGCCGAAATACAAATACTTGGAAAATTTACTAGCACCTATAGATGAAATCGGCTACTTTACATTCTCTAATAACAGCGATGTCATTCCACCGAGCGAGGCGCTTCCGAATTCCATCTTTATCTTTGATGACGTGGCATGCGACAAGCAGGATACGATAAGAGAGTATTTTGCAATGGGTCGACACTCGAGCGTTGACTGTTTCTATCTTTGTCAGACGTATGCCAAGATACCTAAGCATCTTATACGCGACAACGCGAACCTGCTGATCCTGTTTAAACAAGACGGCACAAATTTGAAACATGTGTACAACGATCACGTGAATACCGATATGTCTTACGACGATTTCCGTGCATTGTGTCAGAAATGTTGGCAACGCAAATATGGCTTCGTAGTCATTGATAAAGATAGTATGTTGATCAATGGACGATATAGAAGGGGATTTAATGATTTCGCGATACCGTAAAGCGATCAGTCATCATCGACACATCGATCGAGCATCATGAACGGCGATCGTGAAAAGATTGCGGCAGAGATTGCAAAAACGAGCGAATCGATTCGCAAAAAATATCGCGCTTTGAAAACTGGTAAAATGGAGGAAGATATCATATTGGAAAGGCAATTTAAACCGATTACCGAGCCTTTAAAACAGCTTGTCGAAAATACTGTGGAATCTGATGCGTCGAAATCGAACCGTTGAGTTTGACGTTTGGTGAGAAGCATGAGGAAAAAATAAAAGAGACCAAGCAAGGACTAAAGCGAGCACGGATAAATATGCCGATAAACGATTCACCGATATATTCGACACCGAATCGATCAAAGCGAAGGAAGCAATTTTCTAATATGGCTACTGTTTCTACTCCGATAAAAGTACAACCGCGTCAAACAATACCACCACATCCGTCGAAGAAATTTACGAGACCACACCCGATTCTTTTGTAACATCGGTCCGACACGAATTAGAAACGTCCGAAGGTCAGAAAACGTTCCGAGAGCATTTAGGTCCACTGGCGCAAAAATATATAGGAGATATTATGAGTGTTGATAAAAATAAGAGCATGGATTACGTCTACGGTGTTAAATTTACCAACGAAGGAATGATGCTAGGTGATAAATGTTTCGATGTGGACAAGGAAGATAATATAATTATCGATGGAATAAAATATAAGGGAACCGAAGGTATCTACGATTTGATTTTTAAAAAATTTTCCAATCATAAAAAATATACTCGAGATGATTTGCATAAATATCAAAGTATATTAAAGATAACAAATGCGCATAAACGTGACAACAAAGTTAATAATCCTATTAAAACTAATAAAGGGTACAAGTACAAATATATAATTGCACCATTATTCCTCGATAGAAAGATGGGAAGAGGTATAGACGCGCCGCGCACCATGACGTTAAGCGACAACATGATCGATTACGTGCATTGGAACGATCCCAACGAATTGGTGGATCGTTTGCGATTGCTGGACGCCTCGCGTCGAGCCGGCAACAATGCTCACGACAATGAAATCTTGTCAATTATCGAAGAACTTCGCGAGGCCGGCATTATTATAAATTAAAATATGCGTCGGCGATACGCGTCATTTGGTCAATGTTCTCGGTACCGAAATGTCGATTAATAAATTCGGATTATCATTGGGAACGTCGAACAATTTGTACTATGTATGGAATGGATTATTGAGAAATTACGTTCGCGATAACGCTCTCTGCCAAACTACCGGCTTTGACGCAAGGTCGCGCAAGATTCAACGCGTAGCGCAACCGGAAGCTGATACCGACGTCGTCAACAAACGATACGTGGATAAACTTTTGAGAGATCGACAGGGAGAAATTGAGCAAAAAATTATCGCGCTCGAAACAAACGTGCAGGCGCTGCGATTAATGATGGATGAGATAAAGAATGTGCTGAGAATATGCAACATCTGACTCGACACAGTAAGCGAGATATACTAATATCGCATATTAATTATGCCTCGATCAAACGCGAGAGAACAAAAGCACCTCCGAAAAGCGGCAACTAGTCGAGGAATTACATGCTCCGGCGAGAAGAAATTTTCCACGAAGACGCGTCATTGTACGCGGATACGATGATCTGTGGCAGGCGGACGTGGTGGACATGCGTTCGTACTCTCAACTCAACAAGGGTCATAAATACATACTCACGGTTACGATGGTTTGTATTTGCTCACGCGTACTAATCGTGCCTAACTTAAATTTTGCAGAGCCGCAATTTTTACGTTGCTATTACACCGTATTTAAAAGTTTCGGCGATCGCCGGAGTGACGTTCGAGTTGAATAGTAGGTTCTCCATAACCCCTTGTAATGAGTATGCACTATTTGGTTTTCGGCTTAATTGTGTCACTGCCTAGTATGTCATACGTGATTGCGAGAGTTTAGTGTTCAGTCTATTCCACGTATTAGCTTTATAATTTCTCATTTCAAATTGTAAAAAACATTTTCCACATTATTGTTGTATTGAATTATTAAAGTACGATTGTTAATTACTGTTGTCCAGCACTGAGGCTTCATACATCGAATGTAAAATATACCTCAATGTCGAGTTTTAATAATATTTTATATTTTTGTCTAATTTAATACGTGTGCGAAATGGAGGTGGTTAAATCTTGCACACACTCGTGTATATTTAAGTAATAAAATAATTCTAATTATCTCCCTTCGTTTGAATAATTTAATTAATTTATAATTCGGAAATCATCATTTTACATATCGATCTCATAACAAGTAGATGAAATACGTTAGTCGATCGTATCTGATGCTATTGTCAAGTTCCCGCTCGTTACATACGTTGAGCATGTTCTACGCCCACGGATTCACATTGCTCAATTAACATCGA